>NC_133663.1:145831349-145971520 GCF_037893015.1 Macrotis lagotis | reverse complement strand
TCAGTGAGTAACAAGGTAAACATTGGATAAAAAGAAGAAAGGATATGAAATATGAAAATAGAGAATAGATATAGCTCAGATTTTTTGTTTTTCATTCACTTTCAGTTGTGGCCCAACTATTCTTGACAAAAATACTAGCTTGGTTTGCCTTTTACAAATGAAGAAACTGAATCAAAAAGAGGTAAATAACTTTCTTTGGCCATACAACCTTTAAATATCTGAAACCAGAATTGAATTCTGAAGAAGATGTCTTCCTCATCACTGCCCACTATATCACCTAGTTGCTCTTTAATTTATTATTATACCTGGTTGCAGTTTTTTTCAATGAACCATGCAGAAACCTGTAGAATATGAAATTGGTGTGAAACATGTAACAGATGATGGGAATAGATATATGGTAATTTTTCTTGTTTATGACTTTGCTAGAGTGAAGGAGTAGAACAGGGGTGTTTAGAATTTTGTATCTTGAGAAGTGCAGGTAGATTTTTGACACAGAATGAAACTCATTTTTTCTTCCCATGTATAGGAAAAATAGTTTTACAGGAAACAAACACAGTACAATAACTTACAAGTCAAAATTGCATTACTTTGACCAGTAGTCATTACCATACAGCTTCGTGACATAGTTTAGAGGGGATAATTGTTCAGGTATGGCTAGCTACTACTTGTATGTCCTTAACAAGTCATTTAACATATCACATCTTCAGGTGCTTCTTAATTAAAAAAAAAATGAACTTAGCAAATCTCTAGGGCTCATAGCATCTCTAAATCTATAATTTGGTGGATACAGTGATATCTTATGTATAATTTTGTCTCATATTCCATAATTCTAAAATAAATACTAATTTATTTTTTATTTTATTTTTTATTTCAAATTTAAGGCAATGGGGTTAAGTGACTTGCCCAAGGTCATGGAGCTAGACAATTATTAAGTGTCTGAGGCTATATTTGAACTCAGGTCTTCCTGACTCCAGGGCCAGTGCTCTATCTACTGTACTACTTAAACATTCTTCATATTTATCTGACAAACATGTGCAAATAAAATGGTTTTGTTATTTTCAATTTCATTGTTATATCATTTATAATTTCATAAAATTCATTGACAATGTAAAGCATTTGGGATATAAATTATTAATTTTAATTAAGTTTAGCAAATAAGCTTAGTATACTGTAACATATCACTAAGTTCTTTTAGATACCAAGTTATAATGAACAGCAGCTGAAAATATATCATTCTGTACTAAGAAATTGTTTTCACTGCTGTGTCATGAATTTTCAGTACTCTTTACATACTTCTGCAAAATAGGCACATAATTGTAAATATTCTCAGAAAAACATTAGCAACAGCCTCCTGGCATCTACTGACAACTTTGAATTAATTACAAAACAAAATTTTATAGCATAGATATTTTGAATTGAGTAATTTTTAAAGATGATATTTGAAACAGATCAAAGTTTTTCAGTATATGGTAAGAGCAAATTATTAACTGAATATCATTTTAAATTGAGATGAGATATATAAATGAGTAAGAAGTAACAATGTAGTGGAAAGGTTATGAATACAGATCACTTGGCTTCAAAAGAAAATTCCAACTCTTCCCAACAATGTGGCCTTGAGCCATGTTCTGGATGTCATAGAGTTTATTAACTGCTTTGTGACTCAGTTATATTATCTGATGAACCAAATACTTGTCCTACTAATTGCAAAGAGGTCTGAAAGGCACATGATCATTTTGAAATGAAAAAAAAAACATCATATAAATATGAGTTCACTGAGTGTATAAGCAAAGTACTTTTGAAAATTTAAAGTGCTGAATATCCAGTCTTCTTAATAGAATTTTCATATCTCTTCAAGATCACTAAAGAACAAAAAGCTAAGAAAGACTCATATTTTTTTTGTTTTTGTAGTAATTCTCTTTGACTTTTCTGTAATATTTAACTATCTTCAATTTTAAAATGTTCAATTTTCTTTCTAAAAATTCATGATTCTTTCCTCTAAAACTTCTCCTACCTCTTTTGAGTATGCTTTTGAGTATCTCTTTTGCTTTAGATTGTTTGCAATTCTCCTTCTGCCTTTTAAACCTGACTTTTTTCAAAACTTTTATCAGATGACTTTCTAGAATCTAAATCTTCTTATTCTTATTCTCTTCAATTCTTTTTCATGACTTTAATTATCACTTTTATATGAGGATTGACAAACTGAAAAGTCCACTCACAACCTCTAATAACATAGTCCCATATTTCCAACTTCATGCTGAATATTTCATTGTATGACTTATTTGCATTTCAAATACATTTTTAAAATTGAGCTCACTGTCTTCTTCATTAAAACTGTCCTTTTCCCAAATTTTTCTATTTTTTTTAACTTTCCAAGGAATTTTCTGTTTCTCAGTATATAATCTTGGAAGTAACATTGAATTTTACTTCCCTCATCTCCACTCATTGAACCATTTCTAGATCCCATTGTTTCTACCTCTGCAGTATCAATCATTACAGTCATTTTTATTCAGTTTCTCATCTCATATTGACTAAGATCTCATAATAGCCAACTTTCCCCCCTTCTGGTCTATCCATTTTAGCTAAAAGTTGTATGAGTGAGGTTCCTATTGCATAGATATTAGTATAACAACCTTGACTTTTAATTGACACATTATTTCATCTATACCTCATGTCTGGAATGGATTAAATATCCCTTCTCACCATACCTAAACATCATGGCTACTGCCTCCATTGTCTATTGAAATCATCTGGACTCAGATTTAATTCTTCATTTACTTTCTCTATCTCCTCAAATTGAATATCATCTAGTACCTTAAGCTCACTGTACCCTAAACTTAGCTCTTTCTCTAAAAATGATAACTTTCTTCTCAATTTTCTCTATTTTTGTTTTAGACATTCACTCCATTAAATTCTTCCAACTCTGATTCTGCAGATCCTCCTTGGTTTTTCCTTCTTCCTCACTCTTTATATTCAGTTGTTTGAGAAAACCTGTGAAGTGCTTCCAGAAAATTTCTGGCAATTAATTATCCACACTTTTATTCTCAAATAATCATCACCCTAATTCATATTTTCACCATAGTTCTCTTTGAAGATTCAAATAGCTTCCTAACTGTTCTCCAGGGCATTCGTTTCTCACTTCTTCAAATTCACAACTATCAAATCAAAATCTTCAATGATTTCCTATTACTAATGTAATGAAAAATAAAAAGATACCATAGACTTTTCATTCCTTCTGCTATATTTATATCCATCCATCCATCCATCCATCCATCCATCCATCCATTATCCATCATCCATCATCTATCTCTATGGCTATTTCGCTATCTAGCTATCTAGCTATAAAACATCTATCTATCTTCACATGGCCTTTTTTCTCACATTTCAAATGTACTTCCTCTACGTTAGAATCTGTTTAAATGCTTTCATTTCTTTAAGACTTCATTCATATGCCAGCTCCTAAAATGTCTTCATTAAGATAGTTGAAAGCAATATCGTATTTTAAAACTTTGTATTATCTATATATATCTATTTATCTATCTATATATATATTTATCTATCTATCTGTCTATACAGTTCCCTTTTTCATTAGAATATGTTGTCTTTAAGAATAAAAATATATTTTAAATATATATTCTACTTATGAATTGTCTTCTTTTCTTCCTTCTGACTGAATTTGGGAATACATTAGTATAGGGAGCTCTCCATCTCCTCTGTGCCTTTTCACAATCCACTGATAGAGCTGTCATTCTAACAGAGAACATTAAAAATTCCTCTTATTTAAACCCAACTAGGTCTTTACTTTGAGAAGTAATTGATTTAATTTCTCTCTAAATGATTTCACAAAATTGAAAAAACAACAAAATCCTTTCAAATCTTTTTTTCTCTCCTCATACACATGTCCTACTCTTTCTTTTTCAGCTGAGAAAATGTCATGCATCTCAAAATCCCTTGTCATTATTTTACATATTCTCTTCATCTCCAGTCTTTGAAGATATAATGATCCTTTTTGCCAAAGCTAATACATTCTACTTATATGTTATCCCATCTTCTTCTGATGTATTTAATAAATTGTATCCTCAATTATTCTCCACTTACCTTGCTTCTTTGCTTTTACTACTAAGTAGTTCCTTCCCTACTGCCTTTCAAGAGTTCCAGAACCAGCCATTCGTCTTCTTCTTCTTCTTCTTCTTCTTCTTCTTCTTCTTCTTCTTCTTCTTCTTCTTCTTCTTCTTCTTCTTCTGTAAGGCAATGGGGTTAAGTGGCTTGTCCAAGGCCACACAGCTAGGTAATTATTAAGTGTCTGAGTCCAGATTGAAGATTTGAACTCAGGTACTCCTGACTGCAGGGCTGGTGCTCTATCCACTATACCACCTAGCTGCAAAAAAAATAGTCATTCTTATGAAAAACAACCAACCAAACAAGTAAACATCACTAAATCTAATAATCCATTTAAGGCAGCAACTTAATTTTATTGACCAAACTGCTTCAATTGAGAATTTGATCATCTTCAATCAACTTTTCCTATTCAACCAACTTTTATTTCCTACTATCCCAATTAAATATAAACTTCTCCATTTGATTTGCCAATATTAGGAAAATATTTTCAAACTGTTTTATAGACTGACGGATTGTTACTCCCCCTCCTACATTCTCCAATCCAACCAACTGGCATTTTACTCTGTTCCTCATTTATGACACTCTCTCTCTCTCATTTCTGTTTCCTTTCACTGTCCATCCAGTGTGTCTGAAATGTATTCTCTTTTTAATTTTTTTAAATATAACATCCTTCTTTTCCTTTAAAATATATCTCAGAGCTAAGGCTCTATATTTTGCAGGAAAATTCCAATAACCTAACATTTAACGTTCTTCCAAATTATCTTATATTTAACTCCCTTTAAAATTTGTATTTCTTCACTTTTCTCTTTATATGACATAAGTATGTACTTGTTTTCTCTGTCACAAAATAAGTTTCCTATATGTAGGGATTATTTCATTGGCTGTATTTGTAGATCCAGCACCTAACATATTGCCTGGCATGAAAAATTTGTTTCTTTTTCTTTTAATAAATGCTTTTTGATTGGTTAGTTTCCAATCTATATAAACACAGAATAGCACTTTTCTGCAATCTGTCTCTCCCAAATTGCCTAGGGATAATGAGGTCTCACACAAGACAGAATACAACTTCAATGCCTGTTTTACTTTCTATTTATTTTGCTGCACTGTGTCTTGCATTTAGTATTCTCTTAAATATATATATATATATATATACATATATATGCATCTATGTAATTGAATTGAAAAAATGTTCCTTTTCTAAAAACAAAGAAAGAACTTCAAGCTTTCCTAAAGGTATTCAATTAATACATTATTATTTTTAAATTGTCTTTCATAATTTCAGACATTGCATAATCATTTAGAACCATAGAGCTCTGGAGTGAAAGGAACTTAAAAGTCATATACTCCACCTCCATCATTTTACAGATGTGGAGGCTGAGGTCCAAAAAATGTACATTAACTTGCCAAAAGTTACCAAAAAATGAATTTTAAATGAATGACGTCAATCTATCAGTCAATAAGTATGTCTCAGGTGCCTACTATTTGATAGGAATGGTGCTAAGCTCCACAGTCATGTTACAAGTTCAATATATTTCCAGCTATAATGAACAATTTCTCTTTGTCTTTTAGAAAAGGGAGATGGTATTATTGAAATCACTTATCTGAGGACACTTAGTTTTTTATTTCATAAAGTTTTAAATTATTTTTGAATTTTTGAGTTTTCATAACATTTTTCAATACTAACAAGACAATCTGAGCTAATGTGTTGGAAAAATATTTGGCAAAATAATAGGAATAATAATAATTATTATTATTTGTTAAATATTTTTAAATGCCATCAGTACTTCTATAATTGGTACAATTTTATTAAAATAATGATAAAAAATGCAAAAGAATTTATAATTTACTGTGGTAGTTATAATGGACCACAGAAACTTCCACAGGAGAGATAACATTATTTACAGTAACCAAAAGTCTCCTGTAAGACTTATTTACCTATATTCTTTTTGTTTGTTTGTGAAAGGCATTGGGGTTAAGTGACTTGCCCAAGACCACACAGCTAGGTAATTAAGTGTCTGAGGGTGGATTTGAATTCAGGTACTCCTGACTCCAGGGCTGGTGCTCTATCCACTGTGCTACCTAGCCGCCCAAACCTATATTCTTATTAATGTTGCTAATTATATTATTGTGTACCAAAACATAGAACTTAATGATTATGATTACATAATTACCTTTCAAACTAGAAATCATATTTAATTTTGTGTTTCATACAGAGTTCACATTTGTTTGTGATTCTTTAACTGAAAGTTTTGATATTCACTGCCCTGATCAATATTTTAGGACTAATCAAATCATTGGCTTAACAACAAAGAGTTAAAGATACTCAATAGGCAAATAAAGGAGTGCCTAGTTTAGAAATTGCCTGAAAAATTCAAGCCATTCCTAACTCTTCAAAAGGAGTTATCTTTTCTTATTCTGAATTACCACCTGAACTTGTGTCTATAGCGTTCTCTCTATATAAACACATATATCTGTACTTTCATATATACAAATGCTTATGTATATGTGAATATCTATCTCTATCTATCTATCTATATTTGTGTCACCTGCAGAATATTCCTCTGTAATTCTTTGCCCTTATATTGTAGACATTCAAAACAAATACTAAATTCTCTGCATTTGCAGACGTCTAAAATATATCATACCATTTTAAAACAACCACAGTTTTTTAGTTCCCTACATTATAAATGTCAATACCCCGTGTGATAATGTGAATCATTATTATGCTGGAACCAAACTGAAGTAGCTCAGAAAAGCTGATTGTGATATTTTCAGTGTGAGCATTTAGAAATTGGAAATCACCTAATGCTACAAAAAAAAAGTTTGATTTATTGTTTTGTTGATGGTATAGACTCAAAAAAGCTTTGGAGTGAATGCTCATGTAGATTAAACTTAAGTATGCTGTATATACTTTTTCTGTTAAACATGTATCAGAACACGAGATACAATATTGGAAGCACAGAAGTAAGGATTCTTGAATCTTATTGTTGTTCCTTTTGTACCTTGTTTTGTTCTCAGAAAAGGAAATAGGAGACGATTCTGAGAGATTTTATCTGTGATCACATCTGAAGAATACTAGGAGGATTGCTTAAGACTTATAATTGTTTTGGTGTGTTGGTATTTTGGAAATGGGCTGATTTTGAACAAAGTTTGTACTGTGGTCAGTTATTAGCACATGATGATCCTTCTATATTAATTCAGGGCTAACATTTGCCTAATAAGAGACCACAAAATAGTTCACTTTGCCAGCATTCTTTGCATTTTATCCTTATTTGTTTTTTAATTTGTATATTATTTGTATAATTTGTATATAATATTGTATTTTATTTGTTTTTAATTTCTTTAAGGAGCCTAAATTTAATTTACTGAACTTATCTTAAAGAAGGTATTAGTCTCTCTTCAAATATCTTAGTAGTGTTGGCAAATATATATCAAAAGTTCTAGATATTAAATTTCATTTGAAGGCATTCTTTTGCCAGAATACAAGACACAGAAAGAGGTTTCATAGATTGGGATATGAACCTACCAAGCTTTCTTTAAAAAAAATTTTGCTTTTGAGCATTTTTATTTCACAGTGGAGACTCTGATGAATAAGTGTCTCTAGGTGAAGTTCTATGTCAGTGATCAGAGTCAAAATATAGGTACTCCTAAGTAAACAAAAAAGTTCTTCGATTCAGAGTAATAATATTATGAGATATATAAAGCTTGATCTACTCCTCTAAACTCAATCAATGAATCAAAATTATAAAGATATGATTTAATTTGCATACAGAATAAATAACTGCACTAATTCCTTCTCCCAATATAGAGATAACTTATCTACTATATATATATATATATATATATATATATATATATATATATAGCCTTAAAAATGTACTCAATTGGGCAGCTAGTTGGCATAGTGGATAAAACACCAGCCTTGGAGTCAGGAGTACCTGGGTTCAAATCCAGTCTCAGACACTTAATAATTACCTAGCTGTGTGGCCTTGGGCAAGCCACTCAACCCCTTTTGCCTTACAAAAAAAAAAAACCAAACTAAAAAAAATGTACTCAAAATACTAAGTGATTAAGTGACTTGCTCATATATACCACCAGTCAATATATAAGGGAAAAATTATTAGTTGAACCTAGTTCTTCCTAATCTCATAGTTCTATTCAGTGAGTTAGGATGACCTACTTCTCAATTAATAAAGGTTTTAGATATAGTTGTATACCTCTTTTAATATTTTTCTCAAAGAAATAAATTTAATATAAGTATCTAATATGATAACAGGAATTGGTTTTAAATAAAACTAACAAAACTCCTAGTTGCACTTACCTAAGTATGTTTGCATTTCACAGCATATAAGTAGATCACTAGTAAATATATTTGCCTAAGGATCAGAGTAATCCAAACAGTATTCTTACTAAAGATAATAGTTCACTGTGAATTATTATGCAATACTATTAATAAATATTTTTGGTGAAAAATTTTCCTCCTTCTAGGCATTAACCAATAAATTAGCTCTAACAGAGATTCACAGACATGAAATTTGATTTATTAGTGGGTTGAATTCATTAGAAAAATGTCTTGCAAACAATTTCTACATTTACAAAATCCTCGTCTTCTTTTTATATGCCAAGAATTTATACTTTCAGAGATCATGGATTTTTTGTCACAATAGACTATAATTTAAAAGAGGGTATGATTGCCTAAATAGTAGTAAATCTTTTATATTAAATTGGTCAGTTTGCATGCAGATGAAAAAAAATCTCATTTTGCGTTTTTTCTAGAAACTGAGTTGAGTGTAAACCCTCACTTTTCAGTCTTCTTCACCAGGTTCCAATACCCTTGCTATTATTTTCCAGGAACTTTGACCAAACCAAACTGGGACCAGAAACATTCCAATTCAAGATTTCTTCTCTAACTACAAAACTATAAAGAATGGATAGAAGAACTGTACCCAGAGGGGAGGAAAAGTCATACTGAAGGATGCAAGTACTAACATGGTGAATAATACACAAAAGACTCCTCTACTCACCTGATACAATATTTCCAAACTGATATGAATTGTTTTGTTTGGTTGACTAAAAATAAGAAAACTAGATATCAGATGTTTCCCGTTTGACTGTTCATCAGGTCAAGATGACATGTCACATTTGTGTTGAACTTTTAAGTGATGATGGGACAAGAAAAGGGCCTATTTTTCATCAATCTCCCCATCTTTGTCTATTTTCATCAGTATAGTTTTTTGTAGCATGATGTTCTATAGTCACTATAGTTTGATTTTACCTATCTCATTTTATACACAGCTTTTTTCAGTCACTACAGAAAAAAATGGATTCCCTCAAGTGATTGTCATCACTCAATAGTAGAAACTTAAGGCAGAAGAAGCATATGTTTATATATTTCTCTTGTGTGTTTATTTATATTCTGCTTTAGTTAATGTGGGGTTTTTGTCTTTTTGTGTTTTTATTTTTCCTGTTATTTGTAAAATCATTTTAACATAAATTGATAAAACTGAGCTCCAAATTCTCTTCTTTCTTCCGTCCCCACAACTGTTCATTGGGAAGGCAAGCAATTGATGTAGGCATGCAAAACATTTCCTTAATTATCATGTTGTGAATGAAGTGATGGGTTAAGAAAAAAGACTCAAGGAAATTACGGTTAAAAAATACGATTCAATCTGTGTTCACAAAACATGAATTCTTTCTTTGAAGATGTAGGTCCTTTAGAGTTGTTCATAGATCATTGTATTGCTGAGAATTGTTTAAGCACTCAGTTTATCATCTTTCAATATCGTTGGTACTGTGTACACAGTACATTTCACATTGCATCAGTTCATGTAAGACTTCCCAGGTTTTTCTGAAAGTATCCTGCTTATCATTTTTATGATACACAATAGTTATTCCATTATGATTATATGCCACAATTTGTTCAGTCATTCCCCAATTGATAAACATCGCCTCAATTTCTAATTCCCTGCACCAGAAAAGAACTGCCATCAATATTTTTGTACACCTAGGTCCTTTTGAATTATTTTTCTCACTTTTAGGATATATAATTAGAAGTGGTATTGTTAGGTCCAAGGGGGTCATGGTTTTGTAGACCTTTGGGCATAGCTCCAAAGTACTCAACAGTTCAACCAAATCAGTTCACAACTCCACCAATAGAGCATCCCCTCTAATATTTGTCATTTTTTGTCTTATAAGCCGAATTAATAAGTATAAGAAAAAACATAAACATTGTTTCAATTTGCATATGTCTAATAAATAGAGATTAGGAGTAATTTTTCATATAGCTATAGATAACTTTGATTATTTCATTAATAAACTGTTAATAACTTTTGATCCTTTATCAATTGGAGAATAGCTCTTATTTTTATCAGTCTGACACAAATTTCAATATGTTTGAAGAATGAGGTCTTTATCAGAGAAAATTGCTTCAATTTTTTTCAGTTTTAATTTTATTAACTGTATTTCCCTTGATCCAGTTGTCCCCATTAATTCTATTATTCTCTTTTCTTTCACTCTGTCCCTCCTCAAAAGTTTCCTTCTGACACCCCATTTAGTCAATCTGCCCTCCTTTCTGTCATTCCATTCTCTTCTTGCCTCTCCCTCATTTTCTGTAGAGTAAGGTGGATTTCTATGCCCAACTGAGTGTGCTTGTCATTCCCCCTTTATCAATTTTGATAAGAGTAAGGGTCATTCACTCCCTCTTCCCTTTCACCTCTCCCATATTTACCTTCATTTTACTTTATTTATTTATTTATTTTTGTTTTTATTTTGGTTTTTGTGGAACAATGGGATTAAGTGACTTGTCCATGACCACACAACTAGTATCAAGTGCCTGTGACTGGATTTGAACTCAGGTTCTCACAATTTCAAGGTCAGTGCTCTACCTACTATACTACCTAGACATCCTTTTCCTTTATTTTAAGTACTTTTATCTTGCTTCTTTTATATGAAATATATTACCCTGGTCTACTTCACTCTTTCCCTTTATCCCAGTACATTCCTCTCATACTACTTACTTGTTTTTATTATTATTATTATTATTATTATTTTTTTTATATTTTAGATATTATCCCTTTATATTCAGGTTGCACTTGATATATTTATACATATATATATATATATATGTGCATATATATATATATATATATATATATCCATTTATCTTCTTTATTAAGTAGGACTGTCTAGTTTAGACTTCTTATTTTTTTCCTTTTTAATGTTTTATTATTCTACTGATTCTTGAATTTGAATGTCAATTTTCCTATTAAATGTGATCTTTTCATCAAGAATGCTTCAAAATTCTCTATTTCAGTGAATGTATACTTTACCCCTAAAGGGTTATACTCATTTTTGCTGAGTAGGTGATTTTAATTATGACCCTAGATCATTTGCTTTCCATAATATTTTATCCCAGGCTTTTAATGTAGAGATTGCTAAATATTCAGTAATTTTTGTTTGTCTAATTTTGCAAGGCATTTGGGTTAAATGATTTGCCCAAGGTCACACAGCTAGGTCATTATCAAGTGTTTGAGACTGGATTTGAACTCAAATCCTCCTGACTCCAGGGTCAATGCTCTATCCACTAGACCACCTAGCTGTCCCTCATCTTCAATAATTCTGACTGTGGTTCCACAATACTTGAATATTTACTTGATGGCTGCTTGCAATACTTTCTCTGTGAACTGAGAACTTAGAAATATGGCTGCAATAATCCTGCGAGGTTTCATTTTGGGATCTCTTTCATAAGGTGCTTAATGGATTCTTTCAATTTTTACTATACCCACTAGCTGTAGAATATAAGGACAGTTTTCCTTGGTAAATTCTTGAAAGATGATGATTAGATATCTTTTTAATCATGACTTTCAGGTAATAAAATGATTTTTAAATTATTTCTATAAAATCTATTTTCCTGTTTCATTGTTTTTCCATTGGGATATTGAACATTGTCTTTCATTTTTTTCATTCTTTTGACATATTTAACTTTTTTCTGATTTTTATAAGTCATTAACTTACATTTGCTTAATTCTAATTTTGGAAGAATTATTTTTTTTTCAGTGAACTTTTATACCTCCTTTTCCATTTGACCAAGTCTGACTTTTTAATATTAATTTTTTATAGTTTTTCTAAATACATGAAAAGATAGCTTTCATCATTCAACAGTATTTGAGTTACACATTTTTCTAACTTCCTCCATTTCTTCCCCCCTCTCCAAGGAAGTGAAGAATATGATATAGGTGTTCATTTATAATAATGTTTAGCATATTTCAATATTAGTCATGTGAGGAAAGAAGACTTAGAAGTAAGAGAAAAAAGAGAAAGAAAAATTGTTTTAGGAAGAGAATATAATGTTTTGCTTTACATACAGACTACATACTTTTTTCTTTGAATGTGTATGGCATTTTTGTAAAAAGTTCTCAGAATTTTCCTTGAACACTGAACTACTGAGAGAAGCTATGTCTATCAGAGTTTACACTATGATTGTCACAATGTTGCTGTTAATGTGTTCAATGCTCTTCTGTTTCTTCTCACTTCATTAAGCATCATTTTATACAAGTCTTTCCGGGCATTTCTGAAGTCCAGTCACTCATGATTTCTTACAAAACAAAAATACTCCATTACATTCCTATATCATAACTTGCCCCAATTTATGGACATCCTCTCAGTTTTCAATTCTTTGTCACTCAAAAAGAGGAGCTCTAAATATTTTTGCATTTGTGTGTCTTTTCCTATTTTTATGTTATCTTTGTAATATAAAACTAGAATGGGTATTATTGGATCAATTGGTATATACCCTTTTATTGTCCTTTGGGAGTAGTTCTAGATGGTTCTCCAGAACAGTTGTAAAATTTCACAATTTGTACCACTGGTTTGTATTGCAGAATTCCCATATTATCTCAAATATTGATCATTTGCCTTTTTTTTGTCCTTTTAGCCAATTTGATATGTGTGAAATGGTACCTCAGATTTGTTTTAATTTGCATTCCTCTGATCAAGGGTGATTACGAGCATTTTTTTTCATATGGCTATAGGTAGCATTAATGTCTTCATTTGAAAACTGCCTGTTCATATCTTTTGACAATCCAAAAATTAAAAATGTTCTGTAATTTTATAAATTTGATACAGTCTTCTATAGAATTTAAAAATGAATCTTTTGTCAGAAACCCTAACTGTGAAAAGTATTTCACTATTTTCAGAAATTCTTCTAATTTTTATGGTGTGCATTGGATTTATCTAATTTGGATTTATTTATCTAATTGGATTTATTTAATTTTTTATTTTTATATTTAATATAGTCAAAATTATCCATTTCCAAATTTATAAAGATCTCTATCTCTTATTTGTTCATAAACTCCTCCCCTTTCCAGAGATCTGATAGACAGACTATTTCTTTTTCTCTCAATTGGATTATACTTCCACTAATTTTGGCTAAATCATGAACCAATTTCAATTTATCTTGGTATTGGGTGTGAGATATTGTTCTATGTCTATTTTTTTACCATATTATTTCTTAATTTTCTCAGAAGATTTTGTCAAATAGTGAGTTCTTATCTTAGAAACAAGTCCTTGGGTTTATCAAATACTAAATTAACTGTACATATTTGCAGCTGTTTCTTTTGTACCTAATCGATTCCATTAATTCACTTCTCTCTTTCTAAGTCAGTACAAGGCAGTTTTGATGACTTCCATTTTTAAAATATTTAGATCTTGACTGGCTAAGACACCTTCTTTGGCATTTTAAAAATTAATTCCTTAGATATTCTTGATCTTTTCTTTCCCCTAGATGAAATTTGTTAATTTTTTTAGCTCTTAAAATGATTTTTTGTACATTGATTACTTTAGCACTGAATAAGTAATTTCATTTGTGTAAAACTATCATTTTCATTTTCTTAGCTTTCCATAAGCATGGCAATTGACAGTTTCACAATTAAATTTGACTTTATTTGTGTGAAATGTAATTTGAAATTGTGTTCATAAGTTTCTGGGTTTGTCTTGGGAGATATCTTCCCAAGTATTTTTTTTATGTCTGCACTTGCTTTAAATGAATTTTTCTTTCTATCTCCTGCTGTATAACTTTGCTGGTAAAATACATAAATAAAATGTATACACACAAACACACACACACACATATGAAGTTGTTAATTGTTTCAAGTAGTTTACTATTTGATTACTTAGGGTTCTCTAAGTAAACTCTCACATCATCTGAAAAGAGTGATCATTTTGTTTCCTCATTGTGTTTTCTAATTCTTTTTCTTTCCTTATTTTTAAAACCAACATTTCTAACACGATATTGACTAATCATGGTGATAATGAGCATCCTTGGGGGCAGCTAGATGGTGCAGTCGATAGAGTAAATGTCCTGGAGTCAGGAGGATCAGAGTTCAAATTTGGCCTCAGACACTTAATAATTGCCTAGTTGTGTGACTGGGCAAGTCACTTAAAATTGATTTTCTTTTCCAATTGGTCAATTTTAGCTTTGAAGGAGTTATTTTATTTTTCCATTTGACCAATTTTATTTTTAAAAGGATTGTTTCCTTTGATCAGTTTTCTACTCGTTTCTTTTCTCCATTTTTCTTCTTTCTCCTTTCCTTGTTTTTTTTTAAATCCTTTGTGAGTTCTTACCAAAGATCTTTTGGAATTGGAGACCAATTCATAATCCCATTAGAAGCTTTACATATAGGCATCTTGTTGCAGCTTTTCTCTTCTGAGATGACATTTTTATCAAACCTATCTATGATTTTTCTAGGATTATTGCTTTTTGATTTTTTGCTCATTTTGAAAGTTGAGCACTGGTTCTTGACCACGGGGTATATAGTTTCAAACTTTTTTCTGTTGAAACCAAGGCATCTGGTCTCTAGTTTACTTCTCAGGCATTTCAGGTGCTCTCAGTTTACTCCTTGAATTAGGGTAGTCCAATCCATTCCTGCCTGTTTCTCTAGTGGTCCACAGGTTCAAACTTTGCCTTCTGGGGTTGAGACTCTCACTTTAAGCTTTATACCAATGTCCTGCTGACCAGAACCTCTTTAAGAGCCTCCTTTTGACTTTCTCCTTTCTTGCCTAACCTAGGCAGAAATATCCTTTAACCTACAAGACATGCATTTTTGCTGAACTTCCTCCAGTATATCTTAAGCTAAAAGGATACTTCACCTTTTTTTGTGAGTTCTCTCACTTTGGAGACGCTTTAGAAGCTGTAACTAAAGCTTTGTTCTGGAAAAGCTCCAGAAGTTTCCTAGCTTTGCCCCATCATATTGGTTCTCCCCAGGAAGTCACTACCAATTTGACAATCTTGATTTTTAAGGAACTTCAACTTCAGTGAATATTTGTGCCTCCTTTTCTACTTGGTCAAATCTGCTTTTAAGAAATTCTCTTCAGTGGCTTTTTGTGCCTCTTCTATCCTTTGTCTTCATCTGATTTTTAAGGTGTTATTTTTTCAGGATTTTTTTTGTGTCTCCTTTATGAATTTGTTGACTGATTTTTAATGATTTTATTTTCCATCACTATTTCTCTTTCCAATTTTTTCCTCTAACTTAAGTGATTTTCAAAATCCTTTTGGAGCTCTTCCATGATCTGACACCAATTTATTTTTTTTTCTAGAGGCATTCAATGTAGGAACTTTGACTTTGTCATTTTCTTCTGAGTGTTTCTTGTCACCATAACTTTCTAAGGCAACTTTTTTCATATTGTTTGCTTATTTCTCCTGTCTATTGTGTAACTTTTAACTCCTTTTTGAATCAGGACTCTGATTGAAGGGTGGAGGGCACACTTTCCTCAATCTTAGGGTATTTTGTACAGCCGTTCTTCCAAGGTGTTTTGATCTAAGGAGATCTACCACTCTCCTGACCTGTGGTTTGATTTGAGAATGATCACAAGAACTTTCTTCTGTCCTGGAACTCTGACAAACATCACTTTGCCACTACATAAACTCTGATATTCCTTTTGTGTTGGTTCTTTGACCATAATCTGAGTTTGGGGAAAGCAAAAGAGTCCTGCCTCAGTGTTAGCAAAAGGAGATTTCTAACCTCCTGATCAGTTTTTTTTAACCCCTTTACTGTCAGTGTACAGAGATCCCAAGATTTTTTAATTAACATTTAGGAAGATCTAACTCTCTGCCCTCATTGCACTGGTGATATAAATATGACAAAAGAAAGACATTCCCTGAGGGAAAGGTAATATGCAAAGAAATATAGATAGCAAGATAAATATAGAATAAATAGTAGATAATTGAGAGGAAAAAGTCATCAGAATTAGATAAGTTTGGAGAAAAGTTGTGAAGAAGGTAGGATTTTATCTGAGACTAAAAGAAACTAGAAAAATTTGTAGTCAGAGTATAAAAAAGAGAGCATTCCAGGCATGGGGGACAGCCAAAAAACAAAAACAAAAACAAAAACCTCTAAGAGCTGAGAGATGCAATATCTTATTCAGGGAACATCTAGGAGGGCTATATCAAAGGATGAAAGAGTCCACATTGGGGTAAGCTGTAACTTAGGATATGCTCACTTTCCTTTATTCACATTGTTGTTACCCTACTTCAGGTATTAAATCATCTCTACCTTAGAATATTACAATAGGTTTAAGGTTACTTCCTCTCCAATCCATTGCTTACACAATCACTAAAATGATTACATTAAAATACAATTCTGACTTTATCACCTTGCATCCCTACTCATTAAACACCAAAAGCTTACTATTATTATAATATCTGACATAAATTGTTTTCTTTGACATTGAAAAGTATTTACAACTTCTTCCCTCCTTGCCTTTCTTGTCTACTTACATATTCTCTATGTTCTATATATATATTGTTCTGCTTAGAAATTCCATCTGTGAACTTAGACTCTGAAATAATTCTTCTCAGAAGTTCTTTCTTCTAAACTGTTCCCTGGAATCTTTAGTTTATCTTGAGATTATTCAAGAAGCATATATTTTAAAAGGAATTCCAAGTATTAAGAGTTTCTTATTAGTGAAGTTCTATTTGATTTGGACATTATATACATATAAATATGTATATACATATGTGTGTTTGAATACAGTGGTGCCTCAATACTTCTGGCTTCATAACTTATCAGTTCTATTACTGGTCACATTTTGATAAGAAAAAATATTTTCACTCTACATGCTTGCTCTAGATACATCACACTTATTAGAACTTGTGTGAGTCATGACACTGCCGCACAACTGAAAATATATCTTCATTTTTATTTGCATGTTACTTAGCACCCCTTTTCAAGATGAATCAGAGGTATATAACCCTCCTCTCCTCTTATAACAGAGATTAAAGGTAGCTCACAAACAGTGTAGAACCCCAAGGTAAATCCACTTGTTTGTTGTTTGGAACTCATTTGGTAGAGAGTGAATATAAACAGCAAATGTTTCTGTTTTGTCCAGAAGCCCTGAGGGTTTCCCCCTCCAAAATTGAGCATTTTTGGACTTTGAAAAAGAAGGGGAGATTTGCTTCATTTCTTACTTACCTACCTTTATAATTGAGGAGCTATAAGTATCTCCATACTTGGTTTCTTTGCCTCAACTCTCTTCTCCCTGAACTTAGTTTTAAAAGGCCAAAGTCTCCCACTGAATTCAGTGCCATGTCCAGTTGTCCTGATCCTTATTTGGCTACCAGATTCAGATGACTCTGGAGGAGAAAAATGAACTGAGTGACTCTGCAGAGCACCCCACCACTGAAATTCAATTAAATTACATAAGCTTGTTGAATAATTGTCTGTAAAATAAAAGTAAAAAATATAAAATAATATATACAGTTTATGTTTAAGTAACACATTTTGTATCTTCAAATTTTCCTAAATACAGTGAAATGTGGAATATTTCAAATAGTCCCACTGAATTTGATCTAAGGAGATCTATTACTCTCCTGACCTGTGTTTTGATTTGAGAATGACCACAAGAACTCTTTTCTGCCTTGGAATTATGACAAAGGTCACTTTACCACTATGTAAACTCTGATGTTCTTCTTTGCCCTGGATCTTTGAGGAGGTGAAACAAAAAGCAGAGGATTGCCAAGGGAGTCAAGGCTCATGGAAAATTTGAAGATAGAGGTTCAGCCAAGATGGCAACATGAAAAGAAGATTTCCTAGAAGCTCTCTGCCAAAATATTCCCAAAACATTAAAATTATGACTAAATTTTTGAGAGAAAATGCACAGAAAGACCAAGTAAGACAATCACAGTAACCTGGATGACTGTGGAAAGGCTCTGTTCATGGGGTTGGAGGGGGAAGCAGCAAAGTCAGATTGCAGTATAGGAACAAAAGAGCTCCAGCCATCCAGGAAAAGTGCACAGTGCACCTGGGTCCTTGGGGTCACCAGTTAATTACAGCAGAAACAGTGTCTAGACCTTCCAACCCAGGTAACAAGTACACCTTGGAAGATCAACGGGGAAACCTCTCCCTGATTCAACACAGAATCCAGGCCATCATGGTCCTCAGCACAGCCCAGAACCTGGGAAACTGAAACAGGCCTACAGAACCACCCAGCAAGGAACCACCAGGCAACTGTTCCTAGAAGTCCACAGAATAGGGTGGGGGGAGACGCTCAAGGTCTCTCATTTGTCCTTGTGACAGAATTCTGATGTTTTGTCAATATTCACACCCTGGTACCAGTCTGTCAAACCCCACCATGGCCACAGAACAGAGACCCTCCTCACAGTTCCTGGGCAGAGGGGAGTACTTGTGGTAATCCACAGACCAGAGCAAAGGCCAGAAGAGTCAGAGTGTCTCACAAGACATTGAAAGAACTGAGGTTCTTGTGGGAGTTGTCCCAATAACACACAAAATCTCAGGAAATAACTCAGAACCAGGACATAGACTGGGGAAATGTGTAAACAGAAAAAAAAAAAGAACTTGATTAAAGATAATTACTTTGGTCCCATGGAGTATCAAATCACATACTCAGAAGATGACAACATTCATATTTATGTATCTAAAACCTCCAATAAAAACAAGAGTTGGGCTCAGCTATGAAAGAGCTCAAAAAATATTTTGAAAATCAAGTAAGGGAGGTAGAAGACAAATTAAGAAAAGCAACAAGAGCAATGCAGGGAAAATATGAAAACCAAGTCAGCAAATTTGTCAAGGAAATAAATGTTGAAAAAAACATTAAAAATCAGTTTAGTGGGCAGCTAGGTGGCGCAGTGGATAGAGTACTGGCCTTGGAGTCAGGAGTACCTGAGTTCAAATCCAGCCTCAGACACTTAATAATTACCTAGCCATGTGGCCTTGGGCAAGCCACATAACCCCATTGCCTTGCAAAAAAATCTAAAAGAAAAAACAGTTTAGGTCAAATGGGAAAAGCAGTCAAAAAAGTTAATGGAGAGAATACCTTAAAAATACAAATTTGATCAATGGAAAGGACATAAGAAGGTTCTCTATAGAAAAAAAAACTCCTTCAAATGTGGAATGGAACTAAAGGAAGCTGATGACTTTGTGAGAAATCAAGAAATAATAAAATAATACCAAAAGAAAGAAAAACTTGAAGAAATACTGAAATAGCTCATTGGGAAAAAAACTGACCTGGAGAACAGATTCAGAAAAAAAATTAAAACTTTTTTGTTTACTTTCAAGAAATGATCAGGAAAAGAACTTTGACTTTAGTTTTAAAGAATTTAAGCAGGAAAATTTCCATGATATCCTAGAAGCAGATAATAAAATAAGAATGGAGACAATACACCAATCTCCTCCTGAAAGAGAAACAAAAAAATAATTTCCAGGAATACTATAACCAAATTCCAGAATTCCCTGTTCAAAGAGAAAATATTACAAGGCACCAGAAAGAAAGAATTCAAATATCATGGCTCTGCAGTCAGGATTAGACAGGACATAGCAGCATCCACATTAAGGGCTCATAAGGCTTGGAATATAATATTCTGGAAGGCAAAAGAGCTTGGAATGCAACCAAGAATCAACTACCTGGCAAAATTTGACATTCTCTTCCAGGTGAAAAGATGTACATTTAATAAAATAGGGTAATTTCAAGGTTTCTGTTGAACCAACCACAGGTGAACAGAAAGTTTGGTCTTTGAGTAGAGGACTCAGGTAAAGCAGAAAGAGAATGGACAGGAAAAACAAATTATGAGGAATTTGATGATAATATTCATATGAACCTTCTTTTTTAATTGAGCAGTTAGAAGGAGTATATTTAGCCCAGGTACAGGAAGTAGCTGAATATGAAGAAATAATATAGATTGTAAAGATGGAGTCAATGGACAAAACGTGAATTTACTGGGAGAAAGGGAAAGGAGAGTTAGAATGGGCTAAGATATTTTATATAAAAGAGTCAAGAAAAAGCTTGGAAGGGGAAAAAATGAGGGGTAATGAGTGAACCATCATTCTCATTGGAAATGGATCAAAGTGGGAGCAACATACACATTTATTAGGGTGTAGAAATCTTTCTTACCCAAAAGAAAAAAGGAAAAGAAGGAGATGGGATAAAGGGGTCAAGGAGGGGGAGGAGAACTATAGGTGATAAAGGAGAGCATAGATCATGGGAGAGGGTAGTCAGATGCAACACATGTTTTTTTTAGATTTTTTACAAGATAGTTGGTTTGGGTGGCCTGCCTGGGACCACACAGTTGGGTGGTTGCTGGGTACCTGGGCTGGGGCCTCCTGGCCCAAGGGCTGATGCTCTGTCTGCTGAGCCACTCAATTGCTCCATAGCACACTTTTGAAGAGGGACAGAGTGAAAGAAGGGAGAGAAAATAGAATAAATGAAAATGCAGAGGAATGGAAGGAGGAATTACAATTAGCAATAGAAACTGTGGGAAAAAATATGGAAATAATGTCTTTGATGGACTCATGATAAAGAATGATATCCACCCCATAGACAGAGCTGTTGGTATCTAAACACAGACTGAAGCCCATTTTTTTTTCTTTCTTTCACTTTATTTCTCATGAGTTTCTTTTTTAATTTTTGTGTAGGAAAGGGGGCATTATGTTTATTCTTACAACAAGAATATTTTAGTAATGTATAAATAAAGAAAAATGTAAATTTAAAGAAAATAAAATAAAAAGAATCACAGAACAAAAAAAAAGCAAAAAAGACAAACAAAAAAGAAAAGTTGTAGATAGTAAATCTAGCCATTGTCAATTTTCTGTTTAAATTGCATGACTCCTAAATTGTCTTGAAAAAAAAAATCCAAAGTTGTAGGTAGTGAATAAATGATAAAACTAAGTGTTTAATTAATATATTGTACCAGGAGTCAATCATTTTTGTTGATAAACATCAGATTTAATTGACTTGCCCAGAGTCACACAGTAAATGTTTAAGGCTGAATTTGAACTCATTTCCTCCTGATGCAATGCTCTTTCTTCTACACTATCTAACATTTTCAATATTCTGATTGATTATGGCATTTCAACTAGAGATTCTTATAGACATTTCTCAAATACTGTTATTATTGGACTTGTAGGGTTTTTAATATCCTTCAAACTATTAATTAATGACTAATGAATTAGAAATTGTGTCAGTAGGAAAATGTGGCAGAATTCTTGTAGGAATTCTGAAATTCAATAGGTGTGCATATATAATGTGTCAGAGGTCTTCTTAGAAAACACTTCAAGGATTTATAGAAATCAAAGAACATGCTTTTCTTGTACTAATCAAAAAGGATCTCTCTTTATATTTTAACCAAGGAACAGATCATCTTTGCTAGCATATATAATGATATAACATAGTTATGAGGCAAAGTATTTGATCCTTCGGCTTTCTCTTACTATACTATTGGTTTAGAAGAAAAATCAAGAAATATATATATTATATATATATATTATATATATATATAATATATATATATATATATATATATACTCTTATCCCAGTTACTATAGCTTTAATTAAATGAAGCTGTGATTATGTTTTCAACTTTTATACAAAATTTATCATTTTCTCTCAATTTATGAGCATCAAATGTTGAATGATATTTATTATGAGTTATTGAGAACTCTATGAGAACAGATTATAGAGAAAATTGACATTACAGTTACAATTCAAGGATTACTGATTTATAAAAATGAATGTGTTTAACCTTTAAAAGAATTGTGGATTATAAAAGATAGATATTTTAGTAGAAAAATTATCAAAGTAATTTTAGAAATTATTTAACCATTGGACAAAAAACAAACTCAGTATTGATACATTTAGTAATAATATATTTTATAGTCACAATGTTAATGTGACAATACATTTTTAGTCTCTCTTTCCATAATCGAATGAGTCAATGAATAGCAGTCATTTGGAGAAAAGATTACACTTAAATCCATGAATGACTGTCACTAAATGCATATCACAGCCCAAATAGAGAGAAAATGCATGGTTGTTATATATATATTTTTCATTTTACTTCAAATATTATGTTGAAAGTCATGCTGCCACTGTCATTAATATAATTTCATTCATTTTTTACTTCACTGGAAAAGCTTACACCATCTGAAATAATCTTCTTCAATTTCTTAATTCTTTGAAATTTAACTTTATCCTAGTATCTTAAAGAAAAATGTGCCCCTGCTCTTTGAAAAGAAAAATCCGTCTATGCACTTATTTTCCTCTCTCTCTCTCTCTCTCTCTCTCTCTCTCTCTCTCTCTCTCTCTCTCTCTCTCTCTCCTCTAGAAGATAGTTTTGCAACTATCCATTGTTTCATGCATCGTCAACAATTTTCTCTTCATTCCTTCCTTTCCTACCATCAAGAGTATACTTATATCTACCAATTCCTAAAACAAAGCATGTGCTTACTCTTCTAAATCATAGAAAGAAACAGATTCTAACCATCATTGTCAATTTTCCTTTTAAAAAGATCTGTAACTTTTTCACTCCAAGTCGCTGCTGCCTCATAGTATAATATCTTTGGAGTTCCCAGAAAAGGACTTCTGCTCTCACTCCTTTATGTAAATTGATCTCTCAAAAATATGGATGATTTCTAATCAACAAGTCAAAGTTCTTAATGGTTTTGTTTTTAACCTCCATGCTTGCTCTGCAACATTAAACACTATTTGGCGTACTTTTCCACTGTATTATTATGCTATATTATATACACTGTATATTATGCTATAATTGTTATTTTGCATTTCTTGTAAATCCTGTCTTCTCTGGGATAATATTTTGCAAGTTTATGTTATAGTTCCTCTTTCTTATTCTCTTTGCACTCAACTTTAGTAATTCCATTCAATTTGATATTTTTTAAATTGTCATCCTTATATAAAGGACTATTGCATCTATATTTCTATTCCAGCCCATTCTTAAGTGTTTTAGAAAGACTTCCAGGGAAGAGCCAAAATAGCAACATGAAGCTAGCAAGCTTGCACGTGTTCCCTATACAATACTAAATGAAGCTTCTGTACAGACATTAAAGCTAAAGATAGCACCAAAAAATACAAAATCAAAAGAAGTTTTTAACTGCAACTGGAGACATCTTAGAGGCTCTTCAGTGAAGGTCTGTTTCATTGTGGGAAAGGAGAAGTAAAGCTCAGTTAGGTGGGAGAGTGTGAAAGTCAGTGGGAAACTTTTAGCTACAGTGCAGTACAAATCTCAACAACTTGGCAACAACATGGGTTCCAACAGCTATATAGTTTTGCCAGTAGGGAGGATCCCATCCCCAAACAAAGTCTGAACCTTGGGAATACTGGAGCAAAAGATTGGATTGGATTGGGAACAAGCTACTGAATAGGCAGAACCTAGATATAAAGGAGGAAACAAACCTCTGCAAAAGCAAGGCCTGGACATATAGGCAACATCTTGGCCCACAATAAGCCAGGACTCAAAACCCAAGGCCAGAAAAAAGCTTGGGTCTCTACTCACTATACTCCAGGAACAGAGCTTAGACAACCAAGATTAGCTGAAAAACTAAATGCTCTCACCATAAAGAACTAATATGCAGATAAAGAGGATAACAATGATCCCTTAGAAGAAGAAAGCAAGACAAAATTACCTACTGGACATTTCATAGTGGAAACAGTGGAAGTCTCAAAAGAGTCTTTGCACTGAACTGAAATCCAAAAGCTTATAGAAGAGCTTTAAAAAAATCTAAAAACCAGGAGTGATTAGGTGGCGCAGTGGATAAAGCACTGGCCCTGGAGTCAGGAGTACTGGGTTCAAATCCATTCTCAGACACTTAATAATTGTGTAGCTGAAGGCCTTAGGCAAGCCACTTAACTCCATTTGCCTTGCAAAACCCTAAAAAAAATCTGAAACCCAAAGAGAGGAAGAAGAAAAATGAACAAAGGCAAAAGGTCATGCAGGAAAATTATGAAAATTCATCAAAGAAATTATCTCCTTTAAAAGCAGATATAACCAGCTGGAAAAAGAATGTACCTCTTCAAAAAAATTAAATCATTCAATGAGAAAAGGAATGCAATTCATCTAAAACTCAAATCAGCAACTGGAAAGGGAATGTAACTCAGCAAACAGTAAAATTAACCAACTGGAAAAGGAAACAAAAAAGCTAACTGAAGAAAATGAAACCCTTAAAATTAGAATTAGACAAATATAAAAAAAAGAATCTATGAGATGACAAGATTCTAATAAAATAAAAAGAATTGATAAATTGATGAAAATATAGAATATATTAATATGAAAATATAAGAATTGATGAAAACATAAAATACCTTTTAGGTAAAGGAAAAACAAATATAGGAAAAACAAACTACATAGAAAACAGATCCAGGAGAGATAATTTGTGAATTATTGGACTATTAGAAAGCCTGGATCAAAAAAAAAAACCCTGGAAAATACTTTTTAGGTAATTATCAGGGAAAACTGTACAAATTTGCTTGAGCAAGAAGATAATAGCCATTGAAAGAAGGCATTGAATGGAATTCCTTCAGAAAGATACCCAAGGGAAAAAATCTCCAAGGGCTATCTTAGCCACATTTCAGAATATTCAAATAAAGGAAAAATTACTGCAAGCATAAAAAAAGAAGTAATTTGAATACAAAGGAAACACAATCAGTCTTGCAGAGGACTTACAAGTTTCAACATTGAAGGACCAGAGGATCAGCGATGCTATATTTTGGAGGGTAAAGGACCTCGAATTTCATCAGATAATTTACTTCTCTGCAAGATTCATCATATTCTGTCAGGGGAAAAGATGGAGGTTCAATAAAATAGAGGACTTCGAAAATTTCCTGATTAAAAGACCAGAACTGAGCAGAGAATTTAAACTTTAAATACAAGACTCAAAAAATGCATAAACAGGTAAATAAATAAAAAGAAAAACAAAACAAATCAAGAACATTACATTATACGCAACTTTATAAGGGAAGTTATAGCATTACTAACACTTAAAAATTGTATTTTTCTTAGGATACTTAAAAGATTACATATAATTGATGAGATTGGATTCTTTTCGAGGATGGTTGTTTCTTGTCTTTCCATTGACAAGGACCAGGAAGACATCACTATGTTTGAGAGAAAAAGCCAAGATGAAAAGCAGGGTTGTTTACTCAAAATTTATATGTCTCAGTTTCCTTTCATCTACTATTCTGTCTTGCTCATAGAGTATAGCACTTTCTCTTCTGAGGTTATCTTAAGCTGAGCTATTTTGATGAACTATAAGTCAATAAATTTGATAACCTGATTGAAATTGATGAATAATTACAAAAATAAAATCTTCCTGGATTAACAGAAGAGTAAATAAAATAATTAATACCATTTCAGAAAACGAAATTGAAAAAGCAATCTATAAACTCCCTAAGAAAACGTCTCCAAATTCAGATGGATTAATAAGTGAATTCTAACAAACATCTAAGGAGGAATTAATTTCTATTCTACAAACTATAAAACCTATTAAAAATAGGAGAAGGAGTTCGACCAAATGCCTTTTAAGACATTAATATAGTGCTGATACCTAAACCAGTGAGAACCAAAACCGAAAAGAAAATTTTAGACCAATCTCCCTAATGAACATTGATGCAAAAATCTGAAACAAAATTTTAGAAAAGAGAATACAGCAAGATATTACTTGGATAATATATCAATATGTATTATCAAGCAGGATTTATACAAAGCAGGCAGGGTCAATTCAATTATAGGAAAAAGCTCAACATAACTGAACATATCAATAGCAAAACCAACAGAAATCATGATTATCTCAACAGATACTGAAAAACCCTTTGACAAAGTGCAACATATATACCTATTAAAACACAAGAAAAAATTGGAATAAATGGAATTTTCCTTAAAATAATAAGCAGCATCTGTCTAAAATCATCAATAAATATTATATTAGTGGAGATAAACTAAGAATATTTCCAGTGAGATAAGAAGTGAAATAAAGATGCCTTTCATCACCATTGCTATTCAATATAGTATTAGAAATTTTAGCATGACCAATAAGCAAAGAAAAAGAAATTGAAGGAACCAGAAATAGCAATGAGGAAGCAAAGCTTTCAGTCTTTGGAGATAATATGAGAGTAAACTTAGAGAACCCCCCAAATCATCTAAAAACTACTTGAAACAATTAATAAATTTAGCAAAGAACTAGCATATAAATAAATCCACATAAATCTTCAGCATTTCTGTATATGAACAGCACAATCCAAATGCAAGAGATAGAATGAGAAATTCCATTTAAAATAATTGCAGTCAATATAAATACTTTGGAATCTACATCCCTAGGTAAGCTCAGAAATGATATGAACACAATTACAAAGCACTTTTCACACAAATAAAATCAGATCTAAACAATTGGAAAATGTCTATTGCTTGCGGTTAGGCTGAGCTAATGAAAAAAAAAAATTGGCAATTCTATCCAAATCAAATTACTTATTTAGTGCCATACCATTCATACTACAAACTATTTTACCAAGCTAGAAAAAGTAGTAATACAACTTCTCCGCAGCAACAAAATGTCAAGAATAGCAAGGAAACTGAAGAAAAGAATGTAAAGGAAGAGGACCTAGAACTTCAAAATCTAAAACGGTACTATAACGCAGCCTAGTATGGTTAAGAAATAGAGTAATTAACCAGTGGATTAGGATAGGTTCAAAAGGAAGAGTAGGAAATGACTAAAATAACGTAGTGTTTAATCAGTCCAAAAATATTAGCTTCTGGGATTAGAACTCACTGTTTCACATAAACTGTTTGGAAAACAGGAAAATTGTATTGCAAAAATTAGGCATAGAGCCACATCTCACACACTATACAAAATAAAGTCAAAATGGGTAGAGGAATTAGAAATAAAGTGTGACACCAATTGACATACCAGGAAATATTCTGTCAGATCTATGGAAAAGGTAGAAATTTATTACTAAGCAAGAAATAGAGTACAGTATAAATTACAAAATAGATGATTTTCACTATATTATGTTAAGAAGTTTTTGTACTAATAAAACCAATACTACTGAAATTAGAAGAAAAACAGAAAGGAGGGAAACAATTTTCACAGATAGGATTTCTGATAATGGTCTCATTTCTAAAATATATAGAGAATTGCATCAAAATTGTGTGTTCAAGTTATTCCCCAATTGATAGTCAAAGGATATGAACAGTTTTCAAATGAAATTAAAGTTATATATAAACATGTGAGAAAATAATCCAAATCATTACTGATTCAAGAAATGTAAATTAAAACAACTATGAGATATCACCTCACAACTATCAGATTGCCAATGATGACAAAAAATGAAAAAATGATCAATGTTGAAAAGATTGTGGGTACATTCTTACATTAATGCATTGCTGGTAGAGTTGTGAACTGATTCAAATATTCTGGAGAGCAACATGGAACTATGCCCAAAGAGCAATACAACTGATAATACCTTTTGACCCATCAATTCCATTACTAAGCCTATATCAAGAAAAAAAATCACAAAAATTGGGAAAAGTACCATATGTTCCAGAAGATTCATAGAGGTTCATTTTGTACTAGTAAAGAATGTGAAATTGAGGGAATGTCTGTCAATTGGAAAATGACTGAAAAGTTATGGTACATGAATATTTTGGAATACATTTTTCTACAAGAAACCATGAATCATCCAACTCTAGAGCAACATGGAATGAATTACAAGAACTGATGCTAAGCCAAGGGAGCAGAATCAAGAGAAGACTGAACAAATTTTTGTTTTCTTTTTATTTCTATTTTTTAATTTATATTTTAATTTATTTTCATAATTACTAAAAATAGTCTTGTTGTAAGAGTAAACAATATCCCACCTACCCCCACAAAAAATAAAAACTTCACAAGAAATAAAGTGAAGGAAAAAGAAAACAATATGCTTCCATCTGAGTTCAGATACCTTCAAATCTGTCTATAGAGTGGATCACATTCTTTATCATAATTCCACCAGAGAAGGTACTTTCATATTTTTCCCCACAGTTGCTATTGCTGATTGTAATTCCCTCCAACCATTTCTCCCCACCCCCATTTTTTTTCCTATTTTCCATCTCCTTTCACACTGTCCCTCTTCACAAATGTGATATAGGGCAACCAAGTAGCTCAGCAGATAAAACACTGGCCCTGGGGCTAGGAGGCCCCAAGGCCACATCCCAGCCCATACACCCAGCAGCCACCCAGTCATGTGGTCCCAGGCAGACTACACAACCCCAGAACCTTGCAGAAAACAAAAAGAAGTGTATTGTATCTGACTGCCCTCTTCCAAGATCTACCCTGTCCTCTATCACCTACACTCTCCCTCCCTTACCCCTTTCCCCTTTCTCCAATCCCCTTCCTCCCCTTGTTCCTCTAGGGTAATAGATTTCTATACCCTATTTATCATGTATGTTGTTTCCTCTCTGAATCATTTCCAGTGAGAATGATGTCTCACTCTTTTCCCCTAACCTTCCCTGCTTCTACTCTTGAAAAAAGCTTTTTCTTGGCTTTTTTACATGCAATATCTTGGCCCATTCTATGTCTCCTATCCCTTTCTCTCAATACATCCCCCTTTTCACACATTGACTCCATCTTTACAATATTATACCTTCATAAGCAGTTTTCTACTGTGACTTGTCTATAAAAGTTCCTTCTAACTGCTCTAAGAAATGACAAGGTTCATATGACTATTATCAGTATCACCTTCCCAAACAGGAATACACACAGTTCAATATCATAAAATCCCTCATAATTTAGAATTCCTGTCCACCTTCTCTATGCTTCACCTGACTCCTGTACTTCAAGATCAAATTTTCTGTTTAGCTCTGGCCATTTCAACAGAAACCTTTGAAATTCCCCTTTTTCATTGAATGTCCATCTTTTCCCCAGGAAGAGGATGTTCAGTTTTGCCAGGTAGTTGATTATTGATATTCCAAGCTCTTTTGTTTTGTGAAATAAAATATTCCAAGTCCTATGAGCCCTTAATATGGTTGATGCTAAATCCTGTAGAATCTAGATTGTAGCTCCATGATATTTAAATCTTTTCTTTCTGGTTGCTTATAGTCTTTTCTAATGACTTGTAAGTTCGGGTATTAGGGTATAATATTCCTGGGGTTTATTATTATTGGATCTCTTTCAGGAGGTGATTGATCAGTTCTCTCAATTTGTATTTTGCTTTCTGATTCTAGGATATTGGTCACTTTTCCTGTAGAAATTCTTTCAAACTGAAATCAAAGTTCTTTGCCTGATCATGACTTGCAGGTAGCCAGTAATTTTTAATTTGTCTCTACTGCATCTGTTTTCCAGGTCAATTGTTTTTCCAATGAGATATTTCACATTTTTTCTAGTTTTTCATTCTTTTAATATTTTTTTAGGTTTTTTTTTAAGTGGCTTGCCCAAGACCACACAGCTAGGTAATTATTAAGTGTCTGAGACCGGATTTGAACCCAGGTACTCCTGACTTCAGGGCCAGTGCTTTATCCACTGAGCCACCTAGCCACCCCCTCTTTTGGTAGTTTTATTGCTTCTTGATTCCTAACAAAGTCATCAGCTTCCTTTAGCTCCATTCCAGAGGTTTTTTTTTTTTATTTTTCGTTTTTTGCAAGGCAAATGGGGTTAAGTGGCTTGCCCAAGGCCAAACAGCTAGATAATTATTAAATGTCTGAGACCGGATTTGAACCCAGGTACTACTGACTCCAGGGCCAGTGCTTTATCCACTATGCCACCTAGCTGCCCCTTCCATTCCATTGTTGAAGGAATTGTTTTCTTCAGAGAACTTTCTTATCTCCTTTTCCATCAGACCATTTCTGCTTTTTAAAATATTCTTTTCATTAACTTTTTAAACTGCTGTTTTTCATTTGATCCAAATTGGTTTTTAAACATTTTTAGTCATTTTTGATATCTCCTTTACTAATTTCCTTTTTAGTTTTCATGTTTTTTCCTGCATTGCTATCATTTTTCTTCTCATTTTTTTCCTTTACCTCTCTTCCTTGATTTTCAAAATCTTTTTTGTACTTGTCCATAACTTGAGCCCACTTTCTATTTTAATTGGAGGCTTTGGATATAGAAACTTGGATTTTGGCATCTTCTGAATGTGTTTCTATCCTCCATGGGACCAAAGTATTTGTCTATGGTCCAGTGTTTTTTTGTTTGTTTGTTTACTCTTTTCATCAGCCTAGGTCCTGGTTTTGAGGTATTTCCCAAGCTTTTGAGTGTTATTTGGACATCCCTTGCAAAGCCCTCATTTCCTTTATTGTCTTACGAGAGGTTATGACTGCTGTCTTGCCTGTGCTCTGTTGTATGGTTGACAAGCACCTTTTCCCTGAAGCTGTGAGGATGTTCCATGTTCTGATATGGAAATAGGTGACTCCAGACTGTTACCACGATCTGAATATAGATGAAGCCACAGCAACAGAGGAGAGAACTCTACAGGGCCCCCAATCTCTTACCTTCCATGGGCTGAGGTCTTTGGGAGCAGTTGCCCAGTCACTTTGAAGGTCTGATTCTCTTTCCTGGGATCTGGGGTATACCAAGGGCCATTGCTGCATGGAGCCCCCCCCCCGCCCCCGCCTGGGCTCCACACTCAATGTGGCAGAGGTTTACCTACTGATCGTCTAAATAGTACATGCTATTCCCTGCATTGGTAAATGCTTTTGCTGCCTTTAGCCATTTCCCTCCTGGACCCAAGTGCTCCACAGCCTGTTCCTGGAATGCTGAAACTCTATTGCTCTGGCATCGTGATCCTGGCTGCCCTGCCTCCCCCTCCAGTCCCATGGAACATTGCGTTCCCATGTTCTTCCAAGTTGCCTCAGGGTGGAGAACTGACTTTGTGGTTTCTATCTCTCAAAAATTTAGTTAGAGTCATAATTTTAAGGTTTTTGGAATATTTTGGAAGAAAACTTCTGAGAAATTTTGCCCTAAGACTGCTATCTTGATTCTGTTTTGAACCTTGCACACATTAGCAACAATATTTTGAGTTGATCAGCCTTGATGGATACAGCTCTTTTCAGCATTTCAGAGAGCTAGGAGAACTCCCGGATACCAACTATGGAACTACTTGGGATTTTTGGATAGTAGATGCACCAGAGCCTATGATTATCTGTGTGAAGCAAAAAAAAAAATGCCATATACCAATGATTCTTCTGGACTCCCAAAACCATGGGCTTCAAGTTCTCTGAGGAAGTATTAATCAATGAGCATGAATTAGAATTTATTTCTATAGCTTACACCAATATGGTGGATACAACTCTAAAATCACCTGAGTTCAGCTCTTTGTGCTCCTTATTTACTATTAATCTACCCAACACTAAAAAGTATTTACATGAAGTAAATTAAAAACCTTTCCAGGAATCATATTAATGTCTAAGGGCACATAATATACAACAAAAGACTTAGGAATTAGATCCATCTCATTGAGACTTTAGAATAGGAGTAAAAAGTGACAAATACCAATAAGAAATAAATATTTTAATTTTTTATACAATTTCTTTGTATTTGGTCTTCTAACTTGCAAGAACACTGACTTTTTAGGTTATAATCCTCTATGCATATAAACACATATATGTACTTATACATGTATAGATGTGAAACACAAATGTATATGTATGTGCATGTGTGTATATGTATATATGACTACTGAATGTAAGCTAAAATGACTTCATTGCCTTTAAAAAAATCTCTACTTTTCCCCCCAACTTCCCTTCTACTATCAAGAATATCACCATTTTTCCAATGACACAGACTTGCAAACTAGGTGTCATATTAAACCCCTTATTCTCTTATTTCTCACATGAAGTCAGTTGCATATTCAGCCTCTTTGACCTTTGAAATATTTTTCATATAAACCTTTTTTTTTCCTCTTCTGACACTGATGCCACTCCAGTTAAGTAAGCTCTATTAACCTTAACCCTGGACTGTTGCAACAACCTACTTTTTAGTATCCTTGCTTCATGTATTTTTCCACTCCAATCTGTTTTTAATTGTTATGCTGATCTTCCAAAAGTGCACTTTTGACCATGAAGACCACAGTTTTTCAACAAACTCTAGATTTTTTTTCCTGTTAGTTTTAGGATAAAATATAAAGTACACTCTCTAGCCTTTAAAATTCTTCATAATAGATTGTTTAAAATGCCAAAAAAGGAAAATGATCAATGTTGGAGAGGATTTGGGAAAATTAGGACACTAAAGCACTATTGGTGGATCCAGTCGTTCAGAAGAGCAATTCTGAGCTATCCTCAAAGGACAATAAAACTATGCATACCCTTTAAACCAACAATACCAATTGTAGATTTTATATTTCAAAAGATCAGTTAAAAAATGGGAAAAGTTTTACATGTTCAAAAATATTTATAGCAGTTCTTTTAAGAGTAGCAAAAAATTAGAAATTGAGAGAATGTCCATCAACTGAGGAATGAGTGAAGAAGTTATCATATAAGAATGTTATGGAATACTATTGTTCTATAAGATATAATGAAAGTCAAAATTTTCATGTTATTTGGAAATACTTACATGAGCTGATGTGAGCTGTACATTGTACATTGTACACATTAACAACTACATTGTGAGATGATCAACTGTGATAGACGCAGTTCTTCTCAGCAGTTCAGAGATCAAGAGCAGCCCTGAGAACCTAAGATGGACAAGCCATCCACATACAGAGGTAAAACTATGGAGTCTGAAGTCAGACAAAGCATACTATGTTCATTCTTTTAAAAAAAAATTCTTTATTTATGGATTTCTTTCTCATGCTTTTTTCCTTTCCCCGTAATTCTAATTCCTCTTTCCCAACATGACTAATATGGGAGTATTTTGAACATAATTGTATATGAACAACCAGGTTACCAGATTGCTCACCATCTTGGAGATGGAAGGGAAGGCAGGAGTAGAAAAATATGGAACTCATAAACTTAAAATGAATGAATGTTGAAAACTGCTTTTATGCGTGATAGAAAAAATAAAATGAAAAAAAATTTTCAATAAAAATAGAAAAAACATTTAAATCCTTCATAACTTTGCTCTCTTCCATCAGTTTTCTTACACAGAGGCATAGGTACTGAAATGGAGATATGTAGAAACATCAGGACTGAAGATGGAAAGTTGAAGTCTGGGATATCAATGTCTAAGGATATAGGATTCTTAATATAGGACTCTTGTGATATAATAGTAACCATCAATAACTAATACAGCCATAGTAAACACTTAGATGAAATCATTTTATAGAATGGAAGGATTTGTCAGAGTGGTGAAGTTCAGGAAAAGAAATGAGCCAGGAATGAATTAAACTTGGTTGTGGTCCCTCACGAAATACTGTTCAGTCAGGAACACACCATTCAAAAGGCCAATTTTATGACACCTGTTACAAATTAGTCTGGTCTTTATGAAACTATGTCTAAAAATTTAGTGATATCTAAAATTACTGATATTACTAAATTGTTAGCCATAGTTTGATAGTATCTTTAATCAAAGGATGCCACTCCTAGAATTATCTCCTTAAATGGTCAAAAAAAGAAAAGAACATAATGTGTACAGACACACATATATAATTGAATAGTTTATTTTAGGTACCCAACTATTAGCAAATGTTTGGTTTATAATGATAGAACTTTTGTGCTTTAACAAATTATTTGTTCCTTAAAAATATGAAACAGATGGTTTCAGGATAACCTGAGAAGATTTGAATGACCTAATTCGACAATAAATGAGCAGTGGAGCATCTAGGTGGCCCAGTGGATAGAACATTAGCCCTGGAGTTCAAACCTCAGACATTTAACAATTACCTAGCTGTGTGACCTTTGGCAATCACTTAACCCCCTTGCCATTGCAAAAAAACAAAACAAAACCCCAAAAACAATAAATGAGAATGAGGACAATAAATTATAAAGTAAATAACAGCAAGCAAATTCTATTATCTTAATGTAATTATTAAGCATGATTCCAAATTACCAGTGATGAAGCAAACTACCCACATCCTGAAAAAAAGCTTATGGATTGATAATGAAGAATCACAAATGTACATAAATACTTATACATATGTAAATATAGGTATGATAAACATGCATGAATACATTACCCATACACATACACATACAAATGTAAAGTGTTATGTTTTGCTTTACTACCTTTATCTGAAACAATTTGGAGATTATATTTTTAATGGGCATGGTGAAAAAAATTTTATTTGAAAAATAAATTACAAAAATGAAATCTAGTTTGACCCTCAATGAAAACTGGAAGAAAAGACAAATATTCAATTTAATATGATGATATATCACTATATGGCTTCTCTGTTTATTTTGCCTGAAAATGAGCATGAGTTTCCCTGCTACACCTCAACAGATAAAAGAATACATACTCTATGGTAACAGAGTCAGCATGATCTTCACTAGGTATTGTCCATGCCCTTTCAGTCTTCTCAAACTCCTTTAATGCAATTTCCAGATAAATAAAAATTAGTGTCCAGATAATGGAACCTTTTAGGAGTACCCTGGCACGAGTATTATGTGGGCATTTTTCACAGAAATGAAGTGACAAGAAATATTTCTATAAGGTCAAAATATTGCCTTAACCAACATATATTTGGGAAGGTTCAGACATTTTCCAATTCAATTCATAGTTAATCTGGATGACTTGTTTGTTTCCAATTGCAAATAAAGTGCATTAAAATTATCACTCTAACACTCTAAATATTAAATCCATTGCTAAAGGCAAAGAATCATTATTCTCTCTGACAAGTTAGCAGGGAGTTCAGCAAAACCAAAAAGAAGCACTCAGAAGAGAACAAGTAAAACAGTTTGTTCAGGAAAGATGTCCCAGTGTTTTAGGACTTGCTAAAGATGCCTGAAGCCAATATATCAAAACAGGAGAGTCTGTGCAACCTAAATTACCATATATAAAAACATCTCTCCCAATGTCACAAAGTCAGTGATGCTTAGTACAAGGAAAGATAGGGAAAATAAAGTGGTCATAGGATCTAGAGTTTTAAAGAATCTTATAGGAAATATTTTCTACAATAACACAAAAAATCTTCAAGTGATGGCTCAGGAAAAAGATATTTGAAAGCAATTTTCCGGTTAAACAACTAATAAGTATATAAAGCAGGATTTGAACTCAGGTCTATCTAGCATCAAATCCATTATATCAATCATATATACACTTTTACAATACTCAGTATAACTACTCTTTCTTGAATTCTCTACTTAAATTTCTTCTTAGAATCTTTTATGTACTGTTTTTATTTTCATGTTAAGTTCATTTGAGTCTGGAATTGTGCCAGTCTACTAGCCAGTGTCATGGAAATCAACTATTTTAAAGAGAAAATGCATACTTGAGCACTGTCTTATACGTCTCTCATGTCCTTGAAAAGATGTATACATGGACTTTTAAATGAAATATTGCTTTGTACCTGTCATAAAACACTGGACAAATAAAATAATGACAATGAGTAATGACAGAATTAACTGTCATGGTCAGAGAAAGAAATGTTCTATTAAATTAGAGAACCCTATTTTCTGGAGGTACTGATAACATGCATTTATAACTTCTCAAGGATGTCACATTTTAATTTGATTAAATCCTGTCCTAATCCATTATAACTTCAGAGGAATGATGTAAGAATAAGAAGGCAAGCTTCCAATAAACTCTTCTGTGAATATCTATAACACTATTCTCTCCTAATTCTCTTAATTGTCCTTCCTATAGGTTTTATCCCTCCATCTTAGTGGACTTTGCTGCATCTTCACACAGGTCAAACACAGTTACTATATTTCTCTCAGTATTCTATCTTAGATATCTTCTCTTTTTATTCTATAAAAATCTCACTTGATGATCTCATTATTTCTCATGTGGTCAATTCATAAGAGTCATATTATAAGTTTTTGGACAACTCATGTCTTCTTGGAAAATAAAAATGGAAACAAAACTCTTCCTTTCAACATAGAAATAATTTTCTTCCCTTCCCCAAAGAAAACTTTTACTTTTGCAACATCTGTCTCCCAATAGCACCACCATCCTCTTAATTACAAAGGATGACAATATTGTTGTCATGTTATACTCCTCACTTGCACTCAATCCATTTGTCCAATGAGCTGTCAAATTTTATTTCTAATTTCACAGCTTCTATAAATCCTCTTTTCTTCCTTCACACAGCCATTATGCTAGTCTAAAACTTCATAACATCTCATATAGATTGCAGCAGTTCTAAATCATCTCAGTGCCTTGTCTTCCAATCTATTCTATTTTCCAATTAATTTTTGTACATATCCTCACCACACCCAGTCAAATAAATTTAAATTGTTTACTCTCTAGAAATTAATATATACATATATAAATACATACATAGCTATATATAGACATATACATGTATATTATATATATATATATCAAAATCTTTTAAAATATTATTTCATTCTGTACTCATTAAACTATATTGTGGTTGCTATTATTATCACCACTTTTATGATGAAAATACTAAGATAGGTTTAAAGTTATTTGTCCTGGGACACAAATCATTCATTGTTTAAGACTAGAAAGTTGAACTTAGCTCTTGCTGACCAAAGATGAGTTATTCTAATTATGATGACTCCTCAGAAAAACTTTATAAAACCTTTGCAATTTGACCCCTTTCCAGGCTTTCCAACCTTTGGGCACCATAATTAATCACTTTTAATCATACTATAATCTTGCTATCTCTCAAATTAGAGAATTCTTTAACTTGATTCAATACCTTTGCACTGATTGTTCTCCATTCAAGGAATACCACAAACACTATTCCTACCCTGAAAGACCCAACAACTAGGTAATCTAATCTGGAGGTTCACCACACCCTATTTACACCCTTGCTAAATTGAAACTTAGATATGTTTTGTCCTTGTATTACTTCTAGTAGTCTCCTACAATGTTGATGAATCTCCATATTGGAGAAATCCACAAGTGAGCATTGATTTTAAAATTTCTGATTCAATTTCTGATTTTTTCTGACACTAGCCATTTTACTTACAGTAATTTTTTTTTATTCCTGAATGCATGTTACATAACTTGACTCATTGTCGTCAATGTCTACTAATTGAGTATTATTGATTTAAGTAATTTAATTAATTAAGTGATTATATTACTTAAGTTTTTCTTTTTGATCCAATTTATCTTATGTAATGGAAAACATTTAGCTTTAGATGTGGAGTGAAAGGGAAAATGAAAATGAAGGAAGTAAGAAATGGATGGGATGCATTATGATTAGGGTTTCCCAAGGTCCAAATTGAATCTCTAGAAGCAATACATACATATATATATATATATATATATATATATATATATATATATATATATATGACTGCTGAGGATTATAGATGTCAAACTTAACAAGTAAAATATTTTTAAATATTGTATTAATTTTTCCAACCACATTCAAAAAGATTTCAATAATTGTTTTAGCAAAATTTTGAGTTTTACATTTTTCTACCTCTCTTTCCCCTATCCCTGAGAGCAGTGAATTTAATATAGGTTATACGTCTACAAGTATGTTAAATTTTTTATGCACATTTTTGTGTTATGAAAGAAGAACTAAATCAAAAAGGGAAAATATTAAAGGGAAAATAATACCTAAGACAACTTTAAAAATTAAAGATAACATGCTTTGCTTTACATTCAAATTTCATAGTTCCTACTCTGGATACAACTTCCATCACAAGTCTTGTAGAATTGTCTTTGATCATTGTACTGCTGAAGTGATCACAGCCAACATAATTGATCAGTCTACAATGTTACTGTTACTGTGTTCTACACATTTCATGTAATAACGGATCATGCAAGTCCTACCAGACTTTTCTAAAGTCTTGGTCTTTGTGTCTTCTTACAGAACAATAAAATTCCATATCATTCTTATGCCACAATTTGCTCAGCCATTCCCCAATTTATGTGCATCCCTTCAATTTCTAATTTTTCATAACTATTTAAAGAACTGGTATAAATCATTTTGTACATGTGAGGTTTATTTTACCCTTTTCATGATATAATTGGAATACAGTCCTAGTAGGAATGTCACTGGATCAAAGGGAATGCATAGATTTACTGCAATTTTAGCAAATTCCAAAGCGCTCTCCAAAAAATTTAGATCAGTTTATAAATTCATCAACAATTCATTAGTGTCGACTTCTGGCCAAGATGGTGGAGAGAAGACAGGCACAGTTAAGTCTTCTGATCTCTTCCCCATCTATCACATGAAACAAACTGCTTAAAAGAAATCCGACCCACAAAACCCAAAAAGAAAAGCCAGGAGAAAGAACATCTACCTCAGGATTTGTCTCCTGCAGCAGCTTTGGCCGAATTCCAGGGGGTGAGTCTGGGCTCAGAGGCAAGATCAGCCCAGGATTAGCCAGATTAACAGCTGAATTGGAACCGGGAGTCTGGGGGCCAGAGAGCCCGACCAGCTGGATCAGAGGTGGGGCTGGACAAAAGGGGCTTAGTCCGCAGGGAAGCAGAGGTGCTGGTGTTGGTGTTGTCCCCCTGGAGCTTTGGGGACCAGGCTGGGGGAAGAGTTCTGATGCAGGAGAGCTGCAGACACCATCCCTAGGCTCCCCAGGTCTGAGAAACTCTGAGGGCATACCTCCAATGCCAGAGGACTCTTACCAAACAAATGCAAACTACTTCTGCCTCAGGCCCAGGAGTGTAAGCAGAAGAACAAGCCCAGCTGAGGAATGACCTCAGGCCAGGGTAAAGCCCATCATTGATTGAAGGCAAAAGAATTCAATAGTTCCCAACACCTCCCTTCCAGCAAAGGGAGAAGGCCTCTCAACCTAGGGCACAGACACTTCAGAGAGAGCAACTAGCACCTCCTACTGGCCAGCCAGAGAAACTGCACTCAGTAAAAGCTTTAGTGATCCCAAGGCCAGGTGAACCAGCCCCGCCACCCCAACTCAAGGTCTTACCATATTGAAGAAGGGTCAGCGGAAAGGTGGATCCATAGAAAAATCCCTGGAAGGGAAAGACCCCAACTCAGAGAGCCCTGGCACGTCTGAGGAGAATACAATATGGTCTCCAGCACAGAAAGACTTCCTTGAAGAAATAAGGAAGGAGCTTAAAAACGTGGGAGAGACAATACCTTGCAACAAGAAAACAACACCATGGAAAGTACAATGGGACAAACACAAAAGGAGAATAAATCTCTCAGATCATCAATTGGACAATTACAAAATGAGAATAATTCTCTCAGATCCTCAAATGAGCAAATGCAAAAAGAAATTAATTTTCTCAAAACCTCAATTGGTCAAATGAAAAGCTCTTTCAAAAGTAGAATTGACCAATTGGAAAAGGAGTTACAAAAGGTTAATGAAGTAAACTCCCCCCCCCCAAATAATGGAGTCTACAGCAACTAATGACTCCACGAGACAGCAAGAGTCAGTTAAACAAAATCAAAAAATAGAAAAAATAGAAGCAAATGTAAAATACCTCATCAACAAAACCACTGACCTTGAGAATAGATCAAGTAGGGGTAACCTGAAAATTATAGGACTTCCTGAAAACATTGAAGAGAAAAAAAAGCCTGGACTTAATATTACAGGATCTAGTGATGGAAAACTGCCCTGATATCATAGAATCAGAGGGCAAAGTAGTTATTGAAAGAGTACATCGATCCCCACAAGAAAAAGATCATAAAATGAAAACACCAAGGAATGTTGTGGCCAAACTGCAAAACTATCAGATAAAAGAGAAAATCCTGCAAGCAGCCAGAAAGAAAAAATTTAAATATCAAGGAGCCACAGTAAGGATCACAAAGGACCTGGCTGCATCAACTTTAAGGGATTGAAGGGCCTGGAACGAGATAATTCGAAGAGCATAGGAGCTTGGAATGCAGCCAAGAATCTCCTTTCCTGCAAGCTGAGCCTTCTCTTCCAGGGAAAAAAGATGGACATTTAATGAAATGGAAGAATTCCAAAAATTTCTGATGAAAAGACCAGAGCTAAACAGAAAATTTGGACATCAAACAGGAGGTGCAAGAGAAACATGAACAGGTAAAAAAAAAGGGGGGTGGGGGTAAAAGAAAATAAAATGAAATCTAGTAAGTTTAAACTGGCTATATCCCACCATGGGGGTAAAAAAAGTATTCTTATAAACCTTGAGAAATGTAACTCTAACAGAGAGAATACACCTAGCCAGAAATGATGGATATTCATGACCTATCCATGAGACTGCTTTCTAATGGGATGTAACTGGCTTTAATAACACTTGGGAGAAAGATTCTAATAACTCTCTGGAATTTTGACCCTATTCAATAGAATATACAGAACTAGAAGGGACAGAAACTCAGAATTTTCTATGACTTAGAATGATCTAAAAAATAACACTACCGCCCTTAAAAGGGGGACAGGAAAGAGATGGGAGGAGGGAAGGGATTGAATAGGGTAAATCTCATTACACTAAGAGTTAGAAAAAACCTATGGTAATAGTGGGGAAGAAGGGAGCGGAGGAGAACTACCTGAATCTTCTCATAAGACTTGGCTTAAAGTCAACCTACACATACTCAGTTAACTTATAAAACATCTAACCTTTCAAGTATTAAAAGGAGAAAAGGGGAGGGGGGGCAGAGAAAGGGAAGGGGAGTGGGGGAAATATGGGGAAATAACAAAAGGAAGGAAAGGGAAAAGGGAAAAAATGAAAGGGGAAAGAAAGGGGAGGGTGTTATATAGGAGGGCAAACACACTGAACGGGGTGGTTTTCAGAAACAAAAGACTGGGGAATATGGATAAAAGTGGGGAAAGGGGAAAATATACAAACAGAGGGAAGATAGCACAGAGGGCAATAAATAATTAGTAATCATAAACTTGAATGTGAATGGGATGAACTCTCCCTTTAAATGTAAGCAAATAGCAGAGTGGATTAAAAAAGAGAATCCTACAATATGCTGCTTACAAGAAACTCATATGAAGCAGAGAGATACATATAGAGTAAAGGTAAAAGGTTGGAGCAAAATATATTTTGCTTCAGCTGAAGTAAAAAAAGTAGGGGTAGCAATCCTTATCTCAGACAAAGCAGCAGCAAAAGTAGATAGCTTTAAAAGAGATAAGGAAGGAAACTTTATCCTCCTAAAAGGTACCATAGACAATAAAGTTATATCAATATTGAATATATATGCACCCAGTGGGACAGCACCCAAATTCTTAGAGGGGAAGCTGAAAAAATTACAGGAAGGCATAGACAGCAAAACTCTACTAGTGGGAAAGCTCAACGTACCGCTCTCAGATCTAGATAAATCAAATCATAAAACAAACAAGAAAGGAATTAGAGAGGTAAATAGATTGTTACAAAAATTAGATATGGTAGCCTTATGGAGGAAACTGAACAGGGATAGAAAGGAATATACCTTTTTCTCTGCGGTACATGGAACTTATACAAAAATTGACCATGTACTAGGACATAAAAACCTAATGATCAATTGCAGAAAGGCAGAAATAGTGAATACATCTTTCTCAGATCACAATGCAATAAAATTTGTATGCAATACTGGGCCAAGGAGATATAGACCCAGAACAAATTGGAAACTGAATAACGTCATTTTAAAAAATGAGTGGACCAAAAAACAAATTATAGAAAGAATTAAGCATATTATCCTAGATAATGATAATAATGAAAGACCATTACTAATCCTATGGGATTCATTCAAAGCAACTCTCAGGGGATATATTATAGTTCTAAACGCTTATATGAATAAATTGGAGGAAGAGGAAATCAATAAAAGAAACATGCAACTAAAAAAATTAGAGAAAGAACAAATCAAAAATCCCCAATTAAGTACCAAATTAGAAGTCCTAAAAATTAAAGGAGAAACTAATAAAATTGAAAGCAAAAAACTATTGAATTAATAAATAAAACCAAAAGTTGCTATTATGAAAAAAAACAATAAAATTGATAAACCTCTGGTCAATTTTATTAAAAAGAAAGAAAGAAAAATCCAAATTGCTAGTATCATAAATGAAAAAGGTGAACTCACCACCAATGAGGAGGAAATGAAAGTAATAATTTGAAATTATTTTGCCCAACACTATGCCAATAACTTTGATAATCTAAGGGAAATGGATGAATATTTACAAAAATTTCAGTTGCCCAGGTTAAATGAAGAAGAGATTAAATACTACACAACTCTATCTCAGAAAAAGAAATTCAACAAGCCATTACAGAACTCCCTAAAAAAATATCTTCAGGGCCTGATGGATTCACAAGTGAATTCTACCAAACATTAAAGGAACAATTGGTTCCAATCCTATATAAACTCTTTGGAAAAATAGGGAAATATGGAACTCTGCCTAACTCTTTCTATGAAACCAATATGGTATTGCTACCTAAACGAGGAAGAGTGAAAACAGAGAAAAAAAATTATAGACCTATCTCCTTGATGAATATAGATGCAAAAATCCTAAATAAAATCTTAGGAAAAATGATTACAAGTCATAACTAGGATAATAAATTATGATCAAGTGGGATTTATTCCAGGAATGCAGGGTTGGTTCAATATTAGGAACTGTTAGTACACTCAATTATATCAACAACGTACCTATCAGAAATCATATGATCATATCAATAGATCCTGAAAAAGCTTTTGACAAAATACAGCATCCATTCCTATTAAAAACACTAGAGAGTGTAGGAATAAATCGACTGTTCCTTAAAATAATTAGCAGTATCTATCTGAAACCATCAACAAGCATTTTATCCAATGGGGATAGGCTAGAGGCATTCCCAATAAGATCAGCAGTGAAACAAGGGTTCCCATTATCACCACTACTATTCAATATTGTATTAGAAATGTTAGCATCATCAATTGGAGAAGTAAAAAGAAATTAAAGGAATTAGAATTGGGAAGGAAGAGAGAAAACTCTCATTATTTGCAGATGACATGATGGTCTACTGAGAGGATCCCAAGAAATCATCTGAACAATTATTGGAATAAATTACCAATTTTAGCAAAGCTGCAGGTTTTAAAATAAACCCTCATGAATCCTCAACTTTACTATATATGTCTAGCAAGAAACAGCAGAAAGAGAAACGCCATTCAAAGTAACCTCAGACAATATAAAATATTTAGAAGTCTATTTGCCAAGACAGACTCAGAATCTTTGTGAAAACAATTATAAAACACTGCTTACACAAATTAAATTAGATTTAAATACTTAGGCAAATATCAACTGCTCATGGATAGGTAGAGCTAATAGAATAAAAATGACACTTCTACCAAAACTAAACTATCTGTTTAGTGCCCTACCAATCAAAATTCCAAAAAAATATTTTAACGAGTTAGAAAAAATCATAAGTAAATTCATATGGAGAAATAAAAAGTCAAGAACTGCCAGGAGCTTAATGAAAAAAAGTGCAAAAGAAGGTGGCTTAGCCGTACCCAATCTAAAATTATATTATAAAGCATCAGTCTTCAAAACCTTTTGGCATTGGCTAAGAAACAGAATGGTGGGCCAGTGGATTAAACTAGATGTAAAAGCAGGAGATGATTATAGTAATCTGCTGTTTGATAAACACAAAGAGTCTGGCCATTGGGATAAAAACTCCTCTTTGATAAAAATTGCTGGGAAAATTGGTGTTATGGAAGAAACTTAGATTAGACCAACACCTCACACCCTTTACCAAGATAAGATACAAATGGTTATGGAACATAGACATAAACTACAATACTATAAGCAAATTAGAAGGTCAAGGACTAGTCTACCCATCAGATCTGTGGAAAGGGGAGCAGTTTATGACTAAGGAATAGTTGGAGAACATCACCAAAAACCAATTAGATGATTTCGATTACATTAAATTGAAAAGTGTTTGCACAGATAAAACAAATGTAACCAAGATCAAAAGAAATGCAGTAAATTGGGAAACAATCTTTACAACTATTGGTTCTGACAAAGGACTCATTTCTAAACTATACAGAGAAGTGAGTAATACTTTTAAAACAAAAAACCATTTCCCAATTGACAAATGGTCAAAGGATATGCAAAGGCAATTTACATATTCGGAGATCAAAATAATCCATAGCCATAAGAAAAAATGCTCTAAATCATTAATTATTAGAGAAATGCAAATTAAAGCTTCTCTGAGGTACAACCCCATACCTCTCCGTTTGGCCAGTATGACCAAGAAGGATAATGATCATTGTTGGAAGGGATTTGGGATATCTGGGATACTATTACACTATTGGTGGAACTGTGAACTCATCCAACCCTTCTGGAGAGCTATTTGGAACTATGCCCAAAGGGCAACAAAAATGTGCATACCCTTTGACCCAGCAATATCACTACTGGGTCTATATGCTGAAGATATGAGGAAAAATGGAAAAAACATTACTTGTACAAAAATATTTATAGCAGCCCTGTTTGTGGTGGCGAAGAATTGGAAATCCAGTAAATGTCCTTCAATTGGGGAATGGCTTAGCAAGCTCAGGTATATGTATGTCATGGAACACTATTGTTCTATCAGAAACCAGTAGGAAAGGGATTTCAGGGATACCTGGGGGGATTTGCATGAACTGATGGTGAGTGAGATGAGCAGAACCAGAAAAAACTGCAACATGGGAGTGATGTTCAACCTTGAAGAACTTGCTCATTCCATCAGTTCAACAATCGGGAACAATTGTGGGCTGTCTGCAAAGGAGAGTACCATCTGTATCCAGATAAGTAGCTGTGGAGTTTGAACAAAGTGCAAGGACTATTCCCTTTAAATTATAAAAGAAACAGATAGCTTATTGTCTGATCTTGTTACCTGTTACACTTCTCTTCTATTTAAGGATATGATTTCTCTCTCATCACAACCAATTTGGATCAAGGTACAACATGGAAACAAAGTAAAGACTGACAGAGTGCTTTCTGTGGGGGGGAGGGGGGAGGGAAGCAAGATTGGGGGAAAAACGTAAAACTCAAATAATATCTTTAATTAAAATAAATTTAAATAAAAAAAAAACAATTTATTAGTGTCCCAGTTTTCCCAGATACCATCCAACATTGATCAATTTCCTTTCAAAACATCTTGGTCAATATGATATGTATGAGGAGGTACCTCAGAGTTATATTAATCTGAATTTCTCTAATCAATAATGATTCAGAGAACTTTTTAAAATGACTATAGATAACTTTGATTTCTTCATTTGAAAATAGCCTTTTCATATCCTCAGATCATTCATCAAATGACTGACTTGCATCCTTTTTTTTTTTGGGGGGGGGGGGGGTTACAAGGCAAACTTGAAAGACTAGATAATTATTAATTGTCTGAGACTGAATTTAAACTCAGGTCTTCCCAACTCCAGAACTGGTGCTCTATCCACTTCACCATATAGCTGCCCCTAGAATGACTTTGATGCTTTAAAATTTGACATTGTTCTGTCTATGATTTAAAAATGAGTCCTTTATGAAAGTTGCAAAAATTCATTTTGAACTTACTGCATTCCTTTTAATCTTAGTTGTGTTGTTTTTATTTGTACAAAAACTTTTCTATTTAATGTAATCAAAATTATCCATTTGGCATTTTATAATGTTCTCTATCACTTCTATCCTGCATTATCTTAGGAATATTTTACTATAATAGCTATGCTAATATGTTTTGTAATTTTTTGGTTCAATATTCATTATGGAAATTGGTCTATAATATTCTTTCAATATTTAGACACTTACAGTTTTTGTTTATCATCACCATATTGTTTATCATCACCATAGAAGGTCATTGGTCACCATATCATTAGAGTTCCTTCATCTACTGTTTAAATATTTTATACAGAAATGGAATTAATTTTTCTTAAAATGTTGGCTAGAATTCAGTTGTGAATCCAGCTGGTCATGGAGATTTTTTCTTTGGTGGCCTGTTCAGTTTCTTTCAGTGAAATGGGATTATTTAGATATTAAATTCCCTCTTCTTTTAATGTGGGTAGTTTATAATTTTGTAATTTTTCATCTATTTACTTTGATTATCAAATTTATTTGCACACAGTTGGGTAAAATAGCACTGAATTACTGCTTTAATTTTCTCCTCATTGGTGGAGAATTACCATTTTTCATTTTTGATTCTGGAAATTTGTATTTTTGTTCCTTTTTTTTCAAATAAAGCATAGGTTTATATATCTTATTAACTTTTTTCATAGAACCAACTGTTAGTTTTCTTTAATAATTCAATAGCATAATTTCTACTTTATTTTATCCTTTCATTTTCAGACTTTCTAATTTGGTATTGAATTGGCAATTTTTAATTTGTTCTTTCTCTAGATTTTTTTAGTTGCTTGAAAACTTCATTGATCTATTTTCTTATTTTATTAATTCAAGCAATTAGACATATCAAATTTCCTCTAATAACTGCCTTGGCTGTGTTAGACAAGTTTTACAATTTTCTTGGATAAAATTATTAATTATTTCTATGATTTATTTTATCACTCAATCATTCTTTAAAATGAGGTTTTCAGTTTCCAATTAATTTAAGTCTAATTCTCCATGGCCCTTTATTGCACAGGATTTTTATTGCTTCATGATCTTCAGATATATACAATATTTCTGCCTTTCTGCATTTGACTGTGATGTTTTTAATGCCCTACTAGATGGTTATTTTTTTGTCAGTGCCTTGTAATGCATAGAAAAAAATATATATTCTTTTCTTGCAACAATTTTCTTTTTTTTTCTTTTTTTTCCCCCAAGGTAGTGGGTTTAAGTGGCTTGCCCAAGGCCACACTGCTAGGTAAGTATTAAATGTCTGGGTTGGGATTTGAACCCAGCTACTCCTGATTCCAAGGCCGGTGCTTTATTCACTGAGCCACCTAGCCACCCTTAGTACCAATTTTCTCCAGAAGTCTATTATTTTCAAATTTTTTAAAATTCTGTTCAGCTCCATAAATTCTTTTTTGTTTATTTTAGGGTAAGATTTATCTAATTCTATGAGAGAGAGGTTGAAATCACCCACTAATATAGTTTTGCTGCCTGTGTCTTCCCATAACACATTCAGTTTCTCCTGTAAAAAAACTGGATGCTATCCTACTTGGAGCATACATGTTTAGTATTGAAATTGATTCATTGTCTATGTACCTTTTGAGAGAATGAGAATATAATTTGCTTCCTTATCCTTTTTTTTAGATTTTTGCAAGGCAAATAGGGTTAACTGGCTTGCCCAAGGCCCCACAGCTAGGTAATTATTAAGTGTCTGTGGCCAGATTTGGGGAATGGCTTAGCAAACTGTGGTATATGTATGCCGTGGAACACTGTTGTTTTATTAGAAACCAGGAGGAATGGGAATTCAGGGAAGCCTGGAAGAATTTGCATAAACTGACACTGATTGAGAGAAACAGAACCAGAAAAACATTGTTCACCCTAAGAGCAACATTATAGTGATGATCAACCTTGATGAAACTGCTCATACCATCAGTACAACAATCAGTGACAATTTTGTCCATCTGAGATGGAGATTACCATCTATATCCAGAGAAATAATTGTGCAGTTTGAACAAAGACCAAAGACTATTGCCTTTAATTTAAGGAAAAAATATTAACGTATTTAATTTTGCTATCTCTTATACTTAATTTTTCTTCCTTAAGGATATGATTTCTCTCTCATAACATTCAATTTAGATCAATGTATACCATGGAAACAATGTAAAGAATAACAGACTGCCTTCTGTAGGGAATGGGGGGATTTAAGCAAGATTTGGGGAAATATTGTGAAATTCAAAATAAATAAAATCTGTGTAAAAAAAAGAAAAAAGAAAAAAAAACAGTATTTCATAGATTGATGTTTCACAGTTGGAGCTTCCTGGATCACTATATTTGATTGTCTGGTAAAAACTTTCTATCTTTATTGATTATCTTTGATAACACTTTCTATCTTTTTTGATTATCTTTGGTAATGTTTCCCATCTCTTTCATTATCTTAATTGTAAACTGTTATTCTCACAATCCTCTCAGGAATCATAAGTTATTTTTGTTGTTAGTTTTCTTTAAGTTTACCTTTTATAATAATAATAATAATAAATCATTCATGTTTTTCCAATTTTGGAGTCTGTCTTTATTGTAGGCACAAATATGAATCAAAACCAGTAATCACATACTTTCACGTTTATCTTTTTATGCATCTCTTGAATTTTATATTTGAAGTATATTTTTCTATTCATTTCTGGTCCTTTTCTTTAAGAAAATTTTGGAAGTCCTCTATCATTTCCCATGACAGAATATGATGAATTTTGTAGGTTAGTTAATTCTTGGATGCAACCCAAGGTCCTTTGACCTCTGAAATGTCATATTCCAGGTCCTCTGATCCTTTAATGTTGAAAGTTCTAAGTCCTCTGTAATTCTGATTGTTCTGTCTCTGTATTTGAATGGTTTCTTTTTGACCATTCTCAGGACTTTCTACTTTAGTTGAGAAATCTGGAATTAGACTGTAATCATCTTTGGAATTTTCATTCACTGATCTTTTTCAGGAGGTGTTCTGTATATTTCTTCAAGGATTATTTTGTCTTCTTCACATAGTAGGTAAGTACAGTTTTCCATGATAATTACCTGAAAGACATGTTCCAGTTTCTTTTTTGTTTTTGATGAAGGTTTTGGGAGACCAAAATTTTTGTAAATTATCTCTCTTTAATCTACTTTAATCTACTTTCCAGGTTGTTAGTTTTTCCCAAAATTCTTCAATTTTTTTCATCATTTTGATTTTCTCTGATGTATCACAAGGTTATTAATTTCAATTTGTCTCATTCTAATTTTTAAGGTTTCATTTTCTTCAGTAGTTTTTGCATATCTTTTTCCATTGGGTTATTTTTTTTCTTTTAGTTAATTGCATTCCATTTACAATTGGATAATTTTTTTTTGTTGTATTACATTGTTTTTTCAACTGTTCACTTTTTCCATTTAAAGGAGTGAAATTCTTCATTCATTTTTTAATAATTCTGAATAACTCTCACTTTTTTTCTTCCACCCTTCTTTGATTTTATAACCTTTTAAAGTTCTTCCACGAAGTTTTGGATTTGAGTGCATTTCATAAATCTCCTTTGTGACTTCCCACATACGCAATTTGTCACTGCATTCTTGTTCTGAGATAGTATTTTTTATCTTCTCTATCTGAATATTAGTTTTCTATAGTTTTAATCTTTTTTTATCATTTTGATAACTGAACTCTGCTCCTGGTCTATGGAGGGTACTGGTCCAATTTTCCTTGTGATGGAGCCAGGATCTTGTCTCTATCCAGTAAGATAAATTTTTAAACCAAACTGAGTATATGTATTATTCCCTCTTTGAGTCAAATTAAATATGAGCAATATTCCCCTCAATGTCCCTTGTACCACTTCATGTGATATAATTTACCAAATTCTGCTTCACCGTTCTTCCATTCCCATTTCAGTTGCCCCTTTTTAATGTCTCAATTTTTTTATTACCTCATCTCATCAAAATCAACTTATGTCCATACCTTCAGGAACAGAATACTCTTCTAATGCCATTACAATTCTTCTCTCTTGTTTATTTTATGATTTGATTTATCTAAATCTGAGAGCAGGAGGTTGAGTTCTCCCACATGTAGAGGTTGGGTGTCTATGTCTTTCTGTAGTTCTTTCAGCTTCTCCTTTAAGAATTTTGATACTATTCCATTGGGTGCATACATATTCAGTATCGAAATCATCTTTTAGGAAAATATATTTTCCTTCCTTGTCTTTTAACTCTATCTATTTTGCAGCTGCTTTGACTGAGATAAAGATTGCTACCCCTGTTTTTTTCACTTCAGATGAAGCAAAATATATTTTGTTCTTACCTTTTACATTTACTCTATATGTATCTTTCTACTTCATATGAGTTTCTTCTAAGCAACATATTGTAGGATTCTTTTTTTTAATCCAATCTGCTATTTGCTTGCATTTTAGGTGATAGTTCATCCAATTTACATTCAAAGTTATAATTGTTAACACTTTATTGCCCTCCATGCTATCTTTCCTCTGTTTGTATTTTCTACCTTTTTCACCCTTTATTCATATTTCCCAGTATTGTTTCTGAATATCACCCCTTCAGTGTGCTTACCCTCCTTTATCCACCCCTCCCCTTTCTTTCCTCTTTCCCTTTTCCCCTTTTCCTTTCCTTTCCTTCCATTAGTTCATCTTTTTCTACAACCTCCCTATCTCTTTCCCCCTCCCCCTTTCCCCCTTTCAATATTTGAAAGGTAGGGTGTTTTTTAACTGAGTGTGTGTGTGTAAGTTAAATTTAAGACAAGTCTAATGAAAGGAAGATTCAGGTGTTTCTCATCTCCTCCCTCCTATTAAAGTAGGTCTTTTTTTTTACCTCTCAGTGTAATGAGATTTACCCCATTCAATCCCCACCCTCGTCCTGTCTCTTTCCTGTCCCCCTTTTTAAGGAGCAGTAAGTGTTTTTAAATCATTCTATATGAGTCATAGAAAATCCTTAGTATCCATCACTTCTGGTTAAGTATATTCTCTCTATTAGAATTATAATTCTTGAGAATTATTAGATTCTTTCTCCCAAGTAGGGATATAACCAGTTCCATACCATTGGGTGGCAGTCTCATGGGTAAGTCATGAGAGTCCATCATTTTTGGTTAAGTATATTCTGTCTGATAGAGTTATAATTTTTAAGAGTTACAAGACTATTTTTTCTCATGCTGGGATATAGCCATTTTCATTTTATTTAATATCAGTTTCTTTTTTTCTTTAACCCCCCATCATGTGTCTCTTGAACTTCCTGTTTGATGTCTGAATTTTCTATGTAGCTCTGGGTTTTTCATCAGGAATTGTTGGAAGTCTTCCATTTTTGTTATATGTCCATCTTTACCCCTGAAAGAGAAGGCTCAGCTTTGCTGGATCGTGGATTCTTGACTGCATTCTATGCTACCTTACTCTTCAGAATGTCTCATTCCAGGCCCTTCAATCCTTTAATGTGGATGTAGCCAGGTCATGTGCAATCCTTATTGTGGCTCCTTGGTATCTAAATTCTTTCTTTCTGGTTGCTTGCAGGATTTTCTCTTTTATCTTATAGTTCTGAAGTTTAGCTTCAACATTCCTCAGTGCTTTCCCCTCTTTCTGGAGGGGAGTGATGTATTCTTTCAATAAATATTTTGCTCTCTGGTTCCATGTTATCAGAGCAATCTTCCATCACTAAATCCTATAATATTAGGTCTAGACTTTTTTTTTCTCTTCAATGTTTTCAGGAAGATCAATAATTCTCAGCTTGTCCCTCCTCTATCTATTCTCAAGGTCAGTGGTTTTGCTGATTAGTTATTTTACATTTTCTCCTATTTTTTTTCTATTTTTTAATTTTGTTTAACAGGCTCTTGCTGACTCATGAAATCATTAGTTTCCACAGATTCTAGTCTTTTCTTTTTAGAGAAGTCTATTCTTCATTCACCTTTTGCAACTCTTTTCTAATTGGTCAATTCTATTTTTGAAAGAGCTTTCCATTTGAGCACTTGAGGTTTTGAGAGAATTATTTTCTTTTTGCATTTGCCCAATTGATGATCTGAGAGAATTATTCTCATTTTGTATTTGTCCAATTGTATTTTCCAATGATTTGTTTTCTTATTGCAATGTGTTACTCTTCTCTTGGGTTTATTTTCCCAAATTTTCCAATTGATTTTTAAACTCCTTCCTTGTTTCTTCAAAGAAGTCTTTTTGTGCTGGAGACCAGTTCATATTCTTCTCAGAGGTTCTAGGTCTCTCTGAGGTCTTTTTCTTCCAAGAATTTTTCCATTGGCACTCCTTTCTGTTCACCTCTCTTCGTTTTACTAAAACCTTGAGTTGGGGATGGGCTGGTTCACAGAGGTTTGGTGTTGGGATCCCTAGAGTCATTACTCATTGAGTGCAATATCTCCAGCTGGCCAGTAGGGGGTATTGGTTGCTTTGTCTGAACTGTCTTTGACCTTTATTGAGATCTTCTCCCTTGGCCTAGAGGAAGTGATTGAATCTATTAAATACTTTTTTTTTTCTTTTATCAATAGTGGGTAAAGTGATCACTCTCCCTACTTTCAGCTGTGGTTCTGCTGCTCATTCTTAGCCTGGGGCAGAAGCAGTCTGTAATTGTGTTTGTTCTGGGAAGAGGCTTCAGATGAAATGGAGGCATGGACTCTGAGTTCTTTCTGATAAAAATAGCCCAGGGATGATCTTTGCAGCTCTCCTGCAGTATTGAAATCACTTTATTGTCTATGGTATTGGCACTCTACCACTAACCCTGCTGGAAAATTCCAAAGACAACACCAATGTCTCTGCTCCCTAGTTGACCTGAAGCCCCCTGGTCGACCAGGCTCTAGCCCCACTACTGAGCAAGTTGGTCCAGCTCTTGGCCTGTGCTCCAGCCCTGCTTCTAATCAGGCTAATCCATTGCAGTCTCCCAAGCTCTCCCTGGTCCTGAGCTCCTGGCAGAGTCTGTCCTCTGAGCCCGGCCTCACACACAATTGTGAAAGACATATCCTAAGGTAGATGTTTTTTTTTTTTTCTCCTGGCTTTTCTTTCTTGGGTTTTGTTTATCAGATTTGTGTTAAGAGGTTTGTTTCATATCATATATGGGGGCAGATCAGAAAAGTTTAGAATTGTGCCTGTCTTCTCTCCACTATCTTGGTTGGAAATCTATCAATTAATTCTAATTCTACAAAACTAAAATATAGTAGAAAGGTTTCTGACAAATACTTTTTTTATGGCAGCATTGTGGTATAGAATCCTACATCAGGAAGATTCAAAACAGACAAAGAAAATGGTAGATCAATCTCCCTAATGTACATTGATGCAAAAATATTCATTAAAATTTCAGCAGAGATTGAATCAAGTTATTACTAGGATAATATACCACAATCAAGTATGATTTATACCTGATTTATACCAAATAGGCAAGGATGAGTCAATATTAGGAAAATACTCCACATCATTTAATTTATCAATAACAAAATCCACAGAAATCATATAATTACTTCAATAGATGCTGAAAAAGCCTTTGAGAAAAATGCAACATCCATCATTATTAAAAAAAATAAAACTAGAGGGTAGTGGAGCCAAAATGGCAACAGTGCATTCTCTCCTAGGTGCTTTCTCCAAAATATTTCAAAAACCTTAAATTTATGGATCTAACTAGATATCTCACAGACAGAACCCACAGAAAGATCCAGTGAGGCAATTTTCCAGTTCAAGGTAAACTGGAAAATAGTGGGAATGCTCTGTTCCATGGGGTTTGAGGGGTGGTAGCACACCTGAGAGAATGTGTCTGGGAGCACCAGCTCCTAGCTGCAGAAGTAGTTTCCTGACCTGCACTGCAGGGAGCACCTCACTCAACTTGGAAGATCAGTAAGGAGACCTCTGTCAGAGTGAGTGCAAAGCCCAGATTAGCTTAATGCTCTGTGGCCCTCAGCACAGCTCAGATCCCAGGAAATGGAAGTAGGCCTACAGAGCCACCTAGCAGGAGCTGCCCAGAATCTGAGCCCAGTCCAAGGAAGCTAAGGGAGTAGAGGGAGACTGCCAAAGTTTGTTCTCTGTCCCTGGGAAGGGACTCTGAGGTTTTGACCACATTCAGACCCTGGTCACAGGACACCCTCCTCACAGCCCTGGGGCAAAGGGGTATGCTAATGATCATTCAAAAGACTAGTAGAACAGTGAGAGCCTCACATACTGAGGTCCTTGTTGAGGTGTCTCAATAACACACAAAAGCTCAGGAAGCACCCCCAAAACCAGGCACAGGCTGGGGAAGTGAGTAAGTAGGGGGAAAAAAGGAACCTGTCTCTTATGGACATATGATAAAGAATGTGATGCACCCCAGAGACAGAACTGATGGTATCAGAACACAAATCGAAACACATTAATTGGGTCTTTCTTTTACTTTATTTCTCATGACATTTTATATTTTTCTGGGGGAGGGGTATTATTGTTACTCTTAAACAATAATATTTTAGTAATGTGTAAACAAATTAAATATTTTTTTAAAGTAGAGATTATAGGAATAAATGGAGCTTTCCTTAAAATAATAAGCATTATCTATCCAAAATCATCAACAAACATTATATTTCATGTGCATAAACAAGGAACATTTCCAGATCAGAGTGAAATAAGTATGCCTCTTATCACCATTACTATTCAATTTCAGATTAGAAAAGTTAGTTTTAGCAATAAGAAAAGAAAAAGAAATTCAAGGAATTAGAATTGGCAACAAAAATGCATAACTTTTACTTTTTGCCGATAGCATGATGGTCTACCTAGTGAACCCTAGACATTCAGTTAAAAAACTACTTAAAACAAGGAACCATTTCAGCAAAATAGCAGGATATAAAATAAACTCACATAAATCATCAGTAATTTTATATATGAACAATAAAGGCAAAGGACAAATGATTGAAAGGGGAATTTCATTTAAAACAACTGTAGAAAACATAAAAATCTTACTAATCTATATTCCAAGACAAACCCAGAAACTGTGTGAACCCAACTACAAAATATTTTTCTCATAAATAATGTCAGAACTAAACAAGTGGGAAACATCAATTGCTGATGGTTGAGTCACACTAATATAGTAAAAATGACTATTCTATCCAAATCAAAATACTGAGTGAGTGTCTTACCAAGCAAACTACCAAAAATCTATTTTACAGAGCTGGAAAAAACAGTAACAAAATTAATCTGGAACAACAAAACATCAAGAATATCAAAGAAACTGATGAAAAAATGTAAAGGAAGATGACCTAACTTTACCAGATTAAAAAAAAAAACTAAAAAACTAAATAAAAAATAAAGTAGCAGTCATCAAATCAGCCCAGTACTGGCTAACAAATAGAATAATGGAGCAGTGGATTAGAATAGGTACAACTGATTCTGCAGTATCTAACTAAAGAAATCTGTTGTTTGAAAAAGCCAAAGACATAAGTTTCTGGGATAAGAACTCACTATTGGATAAAAACTGCTGGGAAAACTGAAAAACAGAACAGTAAAAAGAAGGCATAAACACATTATTTCACACCCTATACCAAAATAAGTTAAAAATGTATAGTAGATTTGGACTTAAAGGGTAATACCATAAATCAATTAACAGATCAATAATTTCTCTGTAGAATCTATAGAGAGGGGAAAAATTTATTACCAAAGAAGAAACAGAATATATTACAAATTGCAACATGGATGACTTTGACGATATTAAACTGATTTTTGTTTTATTTTTAATTTTTTTCCTCTAGCTACATGCAAATTCAGGTTTCAACATTTATTTCCAAAACATTGAGTGCCAAATTCTCTCCCTTCTCACACCTTACTCCCTGCATTGAGAAAGCAAGTTACTTGGACTAGACTAAAAATATATAGCCCTGAAATACAGTACTACATTAGTCATGTTCTGAAAATTAAAATAAATGCCCCCACAGATGAAGAAAGAGTAACCTAAAGACAAATATAATGGGGAAAAAATAAAATTATGCTTCAATATATATATTCAGACAGCATTAGCTCTTTATCATAAGTTCATCAGAAAAATTGCTTCAACATTTTCCCCCAGAGTTGCTATTGACAGATGTATTTTTCTCAGTGCAATTTCATCCATTCCATTTGTTCTATTCTCTCTCTCCTTTCAAACTGTCCCTTCTCAAAAGTGTGTTCCATCTAACATCTCTTTCCCTTGACCTTCCCTCTCTTCTGCCATCTACACTTCCTTCACCCCACGGCTGTACATTTTCTCCCTTCCCTTCCCTCCCCTTCCCTTTCCATTTTCCTCTAGGGCAAAATAAATTTCTTTTTAAAAACAATATTATTTTTGTTTTCTAATTATATACAATAATAGTTTCTATCAATCATTTTTGTAAGGTTTTGAATTCTACAATTTATCCCCACCCTCTATTCCCTCCCTCCACCCCCACCCCCACAGAAGGTGGTCTGATAATCTTTACATGGTTTCCATACTATACATTGATTAAAATTTTATATGTTGGGAGAAAAAAACATATCCGTGAGGAAAAAATAAAATATTAGAGATGGCAAAATTATATAGTACATAAGATAACTTTAAAATTTTTTTTTAAATTAAACATAGATGACTTTGGTTTTTGTTTTGCTTCCACAGTTCTCTCACAGGATGCAGATGATATTCACCATCTAAGAGACTCTAATATTGTCCCTGATTATTGCACTGATAGTATGAGCAAGTTCATTAAAGTTGATCATCACTCCCATGTTGCTGTTAGGGTGAATAATGTTCTTCTAGTTCATCAGTTCATGCAAATCCTTCCAGGCTTCCCGGAATTCTCATCCCTCTTGGTTTCTAACAGATCAATAGTGTTCCATCACATACATATACCACAGCTTATTAAGTCATTCTCCAGTTGACAGACATCCCCCCAATTTCCAATTCTTTGCCTCCACAAACAGAGCTGCTATGAATATTTTTGTACAAGTGATATATTTTAACCTTTTTCATAATCTCTTTAGGGCATAGACCCAGTAGTGTTATAGCTGTATCAAAGGGTATGCATATTTTATTGCCCTTTGGGCATAATTCCAAATTGCTCTACAGAAAGGTTGGATCAGTTCACATTGCTACCAACAATGCATTAGTTTCCCAGATTTCCCACATCTCTTTCAACATTGTTCATTGTCCGTTCTCATCATGCTGTCCAGCAAGACATATTTCTAAACCTAATTGAGTGCATGTTATTCCTTCTCTGAGTAAGACTCACTCATTCTCCCTCACTTTCCCACTTTTACTCAAGACTTAAAGTTTTTTCCCTTAACTTTTCTAAAAAACTATTTATTTAAGACAATGGGTTTCAATGACTTTCCAAAGGTCTCACAGCTTAGTAAGTATTAAATGTCTAAGGCCAGATTTGTATTCAGATACTCCTGACTCCAGGGCCACTGCTCTATCCACTGCCTAACATCTTTTATGTGAAATAACTTACCCCATACTACTTCTCCTTTCCTTTCTCCCATTACATTCTTTTCTCTCTCATTCACTCCATCTTTTTAATACCTTATACCTTCAAATTCAACTCCTGCCTGTGCCTATATAAGCTCCTTCCAATTGCACTAACAAATGAGAAAATTCATATGAATTATCAGGGTCATCTTCTCTTGAAGGAATGCAAGAAGTCATTAATTCCCTCATGAATGACCTTTTCTCTCCCCTTCTCTATGCTTCACCTCAGTCCTGTAGTAATGATTAAACTTTGAGTTTAGCTCTGGTTGTTTTTAATCAGGAATATCTGAAAGTACCCTAATTCAGTGAAACTCCAACTTTTCCCCTGAAAGAGTATGTTCAGGTTTGCTGGATGGTTGACTATAGGTTGTCATATAAGCTCTTTTGCTTCCTTTAATATTATATTCCTACTCCTATGAATACTTAAAGGAAAAAGTTGTTGAATCTTGTGTCATCTTGACTGTAGCTCCAAGATATATGAATTGTTTCTTTTGGGCTGCTTGTAATATTTTGTGCCTGACTTGGGTGTTCTGGAATTTGGTTAAAATATTTCTGGCGAGTTTTCATTTTGGATCTTTTTCAGTAGGTGATGGATGAAAAAATGAATTCTAGACCTTTATTTCCATGTCAGTTCTTTTCCCAATTAATATTTCATATTTTCTTCTAATTTTTCATTTTTGGATTTTAATTTATTGTTTCTTGATTTCTCCAAATGTCATCAACTTCCCTTAACTCCATACTACATTTGAAAGAATTACTTTCTTCAGAGACATTTTTTAAATCTCCTTTTCCATCTGGTCAGTTCTATGTTTTAGGCATTCTTCTACTCATTGATCTTTTAGACTGGTTTTTCATTCATACTAATTTTTAAGGTGTTATTTTCTTCAATATTTTTTGTATCTCCTTCATCAAGTTGCTGATTTGATTTTCATGATTTTTTCATGTAGCTTTTGTTTCTATTCCTAATTTTTCCTCCAGTTCTCTTACTTGATTTTCAAAATCTTTTTGAAGATCCTTTCCAGGGAGTAGGCAAGTGGAACACATCTGGGTTGGATCTAAGATGGTGGAGTGAAGCTAACATGCTCCCAGAGCTTTTTCCTACCAAAGATAAATGAAACCTTTACTCTAATCTAACATTTGCACTACAGATCTATCAAGAAAAAAAGGTAAGATTCAAAGAAGTTTTCAACTGAAGACATCATGGAGGATTGTTAAACAATATCTTTCTGTTTAGGAGAACTGGGGAAGTAAAGTCCAGGAGGCAGGAGGGCTGGGAAAGCCAGAAGGAGGATTTTAGCTACACTGAAATCCAGGTCCAAACATCTTAATAACAACAGAGGTCCCGGAAGTTAGATAGGAAAACAACAGGGAGGATCCCAACTCTAAACAAAGTCTGAACCCTGTGACAATTGGGTAAAAGACAGGACTGGGTCAGAAGCAATCCTCTATTAAGTCAGAACCTGGACATAAAGGAGGAAAAAACTTCTGCAAAGGCAAGTTCTGGACTGCATAGGCAACATCTTGGCCAACAACAAGCCAAGGATGAGACCCCATCCTCAGCAAAATAAAAGCTTGATTCTATACTCCATATGCCCCAGGAGTAGAACTACAACAACAAATATGAACAAAAAATGTTAAAAGAGAGATCACTATAGAAAATAATTTCACAGCTAAAGATGAAAGCAATGTCATGACTGAAGAAGAAAATAGTAAAAAAAATCACTTACAGGGGAAGAATCAGATACAAAAGTTCATCAAAGAGCTTAAAGAAGAATTTAAAAACCAAAGAAGAGAGGAAGAGAAAAATGGAAAAAAAAGAAATGAAAGTCATGCAGGAACATTAAGAAAAATTGACCAAAGAAATCAACTCTATTAAAACTAAAAATAAGCAACTGGAAAAGGAAGTACAGAAGCTAACAGAATAAAATTAAATGCTAAAAATTAGAATTGAACAAATAGAAATCAATGAATCTACAAGACTGCAAGATTCCATCAAAAAACTTAAAAGGCTGAAAAATTTGAAGGAAATATAAAGTATCTTTTAGGGAAAATGAATGACCAGGAAAATAGATTGAGAAGAGACAATCTATGAATCATTGGACTACTAGAAAGTCTGGAGCAATAAAAGAACCTGGAAAATATAAAGCAGGAAATTTTAAGGGAAAACTGCCCAAATCTACTAGAACAAGATAGCAATATAACCACTGAAAGAATCCACAGAATCCCTCCAGAAAGAAAAGGATAAAAACTCCAAGGGCTGCTATAGACAAATTACAGAATCCTTAAATAAAAGAGAGAATATTGCAAGCAGCAAAAAGAAAACAATTCAAATATAAAAGAAACAGAATCAGACTCACTCAGAACTGGACTAGTATATTTCAGCAAACAAAGGACCTGGAATCAAAACCCAGGATGTACTACCCTGCAAAATTGAGTATATACTGTCAGGGAAAAAGATGGATGTTCAATAAAATTTAGGACTTCAAAATTTCCTGACAAAAAGACCAGAAGAGAACAGATTTCAATCACCAGATACATGACTCAAGAGTTGTACAAAAAAAGGTAAATTAAAAGGGGAAGGAACAAACTAAACCAAACAAAACAAGATCATCAAACTGTATGCAACCCTAAAAGGGAAGCTGTAACACTTCTAAATCTTTAGAACTTTATTTCTCTTAGGATAATTAAAGGGTATAACATATTTAAAGAGAATGAATCCAAAGGATATGGGTGTAATTGGATCTTATGTCTTCACTGAAGAAGGACAAGACAACACTACTAGGTTGACAAAAAGCCCCGAAGAAAAGCAGGGGTGTTAAATTTAAACTTAAATGTCTCCTTTTACTTTGACCCCTTTTAATTCTACTGTGCTTAACACCATTACTAATGAGGGCATCATAAACTGTGAGGACCTGAGTCAGTGTCTCTGTAACTTACATCATTTGTAAAGTTCTCAGAGGAGACCTTCAGAGTCTTCCAGTACTTAGAGATCTTTAGGATTCTTTCAGTTAATTAGAGCAGGGTTTGACTCCACCCTTTTTTTCACTTAATAAGGTGTTAAGTACCCTGGGTGGGGAGGGACGAGGTAAGGTGTGAAAGAAAATAGACCTTGCTTCACTTATCAAGTGGTTAAGAACCCTGGGTAGGGTGAGAGGGCATAAAGTGTAAAGTAAGACAGATGTTACTTCATTTAACAAGGGGCTATGTACCCTAATCCTTGATGGAGGTGGAGGGGGGGGGGGGAGTGTGAGAGAAAAATAGACTTGACAGTAAGGGCACAAATAATTCAAGAAATGATATGGCTTTGGATGATACTTTGACTCTTGAGGAGGATTGTGTTACTTGAAAGATACTTGTAAAGCAGGTAAGGTAAAAAATGAATATAATTATAATTTGAAGCAATTTGAGACAATGCTGCCTATCAAGCAGGCAAGCAAACAATCTCTAATGATACATTCATAACAATATGAGTTTATCAAGCAATCAAATAATCATAATGATTAACATTAGAGAGATAAATAACACCAAAGGAATAAAAATTTATAATTTTAGAGGGAAAGAAGGGAGAATGTGAATGCTGAGTAAATTCTATTCAATAGATTTAGTCAATACAGGGAATAAGATACATTTCAATTTGGGTTTAAAACATCTAGCCTAATCTACAGGGAAGGGGGTGACTGCGAAAGGGAAATATAAGGGAAGAAGTGACTGATAAAAGGGAAGGTGATGGTATAACTGAAAATAACCTGAACGTTAAATTTTTAGAAGAAAATTCTAAGGGGAAATGGAGTAAAATTTTGGTGAGGATTAATAAAAGAAAAAGAAAAAAGAAAAATATAAATGAAGAAAGAGAGCTTGTAGGGAAATATAAAATTATTCATTTTAACTGTAAATGGGAATAGGATGAATTTTCCCATAAAACAAAAGCAGATAGCAAAATGGATTAAAAACTAGAATCCTACAATTTGTTGCTTACAAGAAAGACATTTGAAGCAGAGAGATACATACAGTGTAAATGAAAAAAGTTGGAGCAAAATATATTATGCCTCAGCTAAAGTTAAAAAAAAATCTGGGGTAGTGATGCTAATCTCAGATAAAGTAAAAACAAAAATCAATCTCATTAAAAGGAAGATGGAGGGAAACTATATCTTCTTAAAAGGTACCGATGGCTATGAAGCTACATCATTACTAAACATGTATGCACCTATTGGTATAACATTCAACTTCCTAGAAGAAATAGCTGAGTGAATTACAAGGAGACATAGACAGCGACACTTTAATAATGGGAGACCTCAGATCTTAGAGATCTTTAGATACACCTAACAACAAAATAAAAAAGAAGGAAGTTAAGAAGGTGAATGAAATCTTAGAAAACTTAGATATGAAAGACCTCTGGAGAAAACTTAATGGGGATAGAAAAGAACCTTTTTTTCTTGGCAGTACATTCTTGGCAGTACAAAATTGACCATGTATTAATGCCACAAAAAACTTGTAATGAAATGCAGAAATGCATAAATAATAATAATACACACTTCTCTGATCATAATGCAATAAAATATCATGTAGTAAAGGGTGAAGGAAAGGTAAATGAAGAACTAACTGGAAATTAAAGTACTTTCATCTTAAATAATGGGTGGATCAAACAGCAAGTAATAAAAATAATCAATAATTATATCCAAGAAAATGATAATAATGATACATCATCCCAAAATGTATGGGATGCAGCCAAGGCAATTTTGAGGTTAAACTTTATATCTCAAAATGTCTATATGAATAAAATATTGAAAGGGGACAAGCAAAGATTTGGATATGCAATTTAAAAAGCTAGAAAAAGAACAAATTAAACATGCCCAAATAAATACCAATTTAGAAATTTTGAAAATCAATGAAGAGATTGATAAAATCAAAAACAAAAACTAATTTCTTTCACTAATAAAATTAAGAGTTGATTTTATGAAAAAGCCAATAAAATAGACAAATCTTTGATCAATCTGATTTACAAAAAAGAAAGAAGATAACCAAATTACCATTGTCAAACATGAAAAAAGTGGAATAATCAACAATGAGGAAGAAATTAAAGAGATAATTCAGAGTTACTTTGTCAAATTATATGCCAATAAAATGGAAAACTTTAGTGAAATGGATGAATATTTACAAAAATACAAACTACCCAGATTAACATAAGAGGTAATAAATTACTTAGCGCCATTTTAAAAGAAAAAATTGAGGAAAACAGCAATACACTCCCTAAGAAAACTCTCCTGGTCCAGATCGATTTCCAGTTGAATTCTACCAAGCATTTAAGGAACAATTAATTCCTATTCTACAGGAACTATTTTAAAAAATAGAGGAAGAAGTTCTGCCAAACTCCTTTTATGGCATCAACATGGTGTTGATACCTAAACCAAGAAGAACACAGGCAAAGAAAATTATAGACCAATCTCTCTAATGAATATTGATGCAAAATCTTAAATACTACTTTAGCAATGAGACTATGGCAAGTTATTATCAAGTTAATACACCAGGATCAGGTTGGATTAATTTCATTCAGACAGGGATGGTTCAACATTAGGAAAACACTTAATGAGATTATACACATCAACAGCAAAACTAACAGAAATCATAAGATTATCTCAATAGATGTTGAAAACACCTTTGATAAAATCCAACACCCATTCCTATTAAAACACTAGAAAATTTATGAATCAATGGAGTTTCCTTAAAATAATAAATAGTATCTATCTAAAACCATCAACAAATATTATATTAATGGAAATAAACATGTAGCATTTCCAATAAAAACAGTAGTGAAACAAGGATGCCTATTATCATCATTACTATTCAATATAGTATTAGAAATGCTAGCAGTAGCAATAAAAGAAAAAAAGAAATTTAAGGAATCAGAACTGATAATGAGGAGGCAAAACTTTTACTCTTAATAGATGATAGGATGTTATACCTAGAGAACCCAAGGGCAATCATCTAAAAATTTTTTGAAACAATTAACAAATTCAACAAAGTAGCAGTATATAAAATAAACACACATAAATCATCAGCATTTCTATATGTGAACAACATAATGTAAGAACAAGAGACAGAAAGAGAAATTCCATTTAAAGTAACAGTAGATAACATTAAACATTTGGGAATCTATCTCCAAAGACAAACCCAGAAACTGTAAGAGCTCTTTATAATTATATAGCACTCCTCACCAAGTAAAATCAGATCTAATTGATTGGAAAAATGTCATATGCTCATGGTTTGGTCCAGCTAATATAATATAAACAATTCTACCCAAATTAAATAACTTATTCAGTGCCATATCAATAAAACTACTAAATAACTACTTTACTTAGCTAGACAAAATAGTAACAACATTCATCTGGATCAACAAAGGGGCAAGAATAGTAAGTGAACTGATGAAAAAAATGTAATGGAAGTTGTCCTAACTCTACAAAATATAAAACTATACTGTTAAGCAGCAGTCATCAAAACTGCCTAGTACTGGCTAAGAAATAAGGGTAATGGATCAGTGGCTCAAGATAGTTTCCAGAGAAACTGCAGTAAATAAGTGTAAACATTAATAGACAGAGTGCATGGCCATGACAAGTTCATCCTGAGAGTCATTGAGACCTGGGACAACAGGAATGTCCATACCAGAGTGCTCTGAACTCAGGAAGGAGCTTTGGTCCTTACCATTCTGCCTTTCATCCTCATCCTGTCTAAGCCAGGATACACACCTTTTGTGGCATGCCCATTACTCTTTCACAGTGCCTGGAGATGAGGAATGCTGATAACAGGGGGACTAGGTTTATATATACCCTTTCTCAACTATGTGAGTTAGAGATGTAGAGATGTAGAGATGTAGAGATGTAGTATCCTGTTAATAAAACCTGTTACGCATCTCTCCTGGTTGAACTCTCATTATTGAATACACTGGTCATGTCCGTGTGGCACCACGAAGACCTTGGAACAAAGGTACGACTGGGCTGCCCAAAAGGAAAAGTCAAAGGACTTTTCAAATAAGTACTGCAATATAATATGTGACAAAACCAAAGGCATGAATATCTGGGATAAGAACTCACTATTTGACAAAAAGTTTGGAAAATTGAAAAAGAGTATGGCAAAATCTAGGCACATATCGGCATCTCACACACTATACCAAAATAAGTTTAAAATGGGTACAGGATTTATTAAATATAAATTAATAAATTAAGAGACCAAAAAAGTACTCTATCTAAAAGACATATGAAAAATTGATAAACTTATGACCAAACAAGGTTTAGAACACATTATCAATTGCAAAATGAATGATTATTATTATATTAAATTAAAACGGTTTTGTGCTAATAAAATCAATGCTGCCAAGCTGGGAAACAATCTTCACAAACAGAAGTCCTCATTAAGGTCTTCTTTCTAAAATATATAGAGAATTACATCAAATTTATGAGATAACAAGTCATTCCTCAGTTGGTAAATGATCAAAGGATATGAACAGACAGTTTTCAAATGGTGAAATTGAAGCTATATATAATCATATAAAAGCTATATATAATCACATATCATCATATGAAAAGCTATATATATATATATATGTATAAAATCATATACTTGCATGAAAATTAAAGCTATATATATATATATCATATGAAAAAGCTATATATAGTCATATCAAAAGCTACATCTAATCATACATAATCTCAATTGACTGGAGAAATGAAAATTAAAACAACAATTAGGTGTCATCTCATACCTATTAATTTAGCCAAGATAATAAACAGAGAACATGGAGAGTTGGAGAGCTTGTGGGAGGATTTGGACATTGATGCATTGTTCGTGGAGTTGTGAATGGATCCAACCTTTCTGGTGAGCAATATGGACCTATGCCCCCCAAAAAACCCAATAAAATTCTTCTTGCCCTTTGACCCAGAAATTCCAATTCTATGTCTATTTCCAGAAGAAATTACAAAAAATTGGAAACGTCCTACATGTTCCAAAATATTTATAGCATCTCTTTTTGTATTGGCAAAGAATTTGAAATTGAAGGGCTGTCCATAAATTCAGTAATGGTTAAACAAGTTATGGTACATGAATACTGGGGAATACTGGGAAACATTATATGGTTGGTCTCTAGAGAATCACGGAATGACTTACGGCATCTGACACTGAGGAAAGGGAGTAGAACCAAGAGAACAACCACATTGTGAGATGAACAACCTTAACTGGAGAAGTACTTCTCAGCAGTCCAGAGAGCTAGGACAACTGTATTAGCCTGGCTATGGACTATAATATCCCCATCCAGAGGAAGCAAAATTAAACAAAATAAAATGCATGCAAAAAAAACAACTCTTCAGAATCTGATGAACACTTTATAAAAATTATCTTATGTATCTCTTTCCCTTAATCCTAATTCAGCATACTGAAAATCACTAATCTGTAAACATGTGTATAGACAATGCTAACCTTATTGTTTGTTGCTTAGAAGAGGGGGGTGTGGGAAGGGAGGGTGGAAGAAATTTTTATAACTTAAAAATACACATATACATATCAATAAAAATAAATAAATCTATTTTAAAAAATGAAAAAAAATGAGTTCTTCCATAACCTGAGAACAATTCCCATTTTTCTTTGACATTGTTGATTGGTTGATTGTGGTACCTTCTGAGTGTGTATTTTTATCCTCCATTGGATCAAAGTAATTTTGGTTGGATTATATTTCTTTTGTTTACTCATTTCTCTCACCTATGACTTGATTTTATGTCATTGCTTAGTTAGGGCTCTGTTTCCAGTGTGGAGAATGCCCTATTCCATGCCTTCGAGGGCTTTTGCAGTTGTTTACAAGGACACTCCCAGGGACCTTCAAGTTATTAATTCCTCCCAGGTCTTATGAGACTACTTCTTTCTTGGCCTGTTCTCTGGTATGTGGGTGGTAATAAGAGCTCCATTCTTCCCTGGAACCTGTGAAGAGGGTCCCTGCTCTGCTGAAGCTCATAAGCTATGTTATGCTTCTGCCATGTTTCCTGAGACTGCGGCCCCAGAATTCAACCCAAATATGAATATTAGCTAAGCAACTGAATCCTGTCTCAACAATAGTAAAGAGACTTCTGCAACCCCCTTTGCATCCTGGGCTTGAGCCCTCTGGAAACAGCAGTTGAGCGGCTCCCTGCTGACTGGCTCCCCAGTTCTGCTCCTGGTCCCTTGTGACTGGATCTGCTATGAGACTTTTGGTGGACTGTGCTCTCCTCTCGCACTGCTGCAGCAGTTTTCTTGTAGACTTTCCAAGCTGTCCTTGGCAATCCCTGGGCTGAGAGGTCTAGAAAGTGCCACCACTGCCTTGGGCTCAGGGGACCACAGAAAGCCAGGCACCCTGAAGGCTGTTCCTAGATGACTTAAGCCTGTTTACTCTGGTGTGACCATGGCTTTCCTGTGGGCTCTTTTTAATTCTGGTGTAACACACTCTTCCCACATATCTTCCAAATTGACTTGGATTGGAAAATTGCTTTATCCTCTCTGTGGGTTCTGTTATTCTAGAATTTGGTTAGAGTCATCATTTATTTGGAGTATAAGAAATAGTTTGAGGAAAAAATTTCAGGATTCCCTGTCTTCACTCTGCCATCCTGACTCTGTTCCCGACTATGTTAAATTGAAAATGTTTTGTACTAATAAAACTAAGACAACCATCATTAGAAGGAAAGCAGAAAGCTGGGAAAAAAATTCTCCTATAAATGTCTCATTTCTTAAATATATGAATAATTGAATAAATTTATATTTTGCTAAATCATTCCTCAGTTGAAAACTGACCAAAGATATGAACAGGCATTTTTCAAGTGAAGAAATTAAAACTTATGTAATCATATGAAAAAAAATGCTTTAAGTAATTAGTGATTATAGAAATACAAAAATTAAAGAACTCATAGATACCAGCTCATATCTCTCAGTTTTACTGAAATGACTAAATTGGAAAATCATCAATGTCAGAAAGGTTATGGAAAGACTGGGACATCAATTCACTGGTGACGGATTAATTCAACTATTTTGGAGAGCAATATGGAGCTTTGCCAAAAAAGAGCAAGAAAACTTATCTTTACCTTTGACCGGCAATAACAATCCTAGGCCTTTATCCAAAAGAAATCATAAAAAAAGGAAAATCCCCACATGCTCAAAAGTATTTATAGCAACTTTTTTATGTAGGCAAAGAATTAGAAATAGAGGATATGCCCATCAACTGGAAAATGGCTATAGAAGTTATGATATATTAAGATTATGGAGTATTATTGCTGTGTAAGAAGGAAAACATGGAAAGAAATAGAGGAACTGATTCTGAAGTATGGGAGCAGAACCAAGAGATGATTGTATACATTAACAACAACTTTATGAATTGACCAACCATAAATGATGCAGCTCCTCTCAGCAGTTCAGAGATCCAGGACAATTCTGGGATACCTGTTATGGACAACATCATTCACAACCAGAGAAAACAAAACAAAGCAAAATAAAAATAACCCACAGAATCTGAATGAATACTCTTTTCACTTTCAAAAAATTTCTGTCATGTTTTTCCTTTGTATCCTATGGTTTTCTTTCTTTACTTTTAGTCCAAATTCCTCATGGACAAAATGAATAACATGTAGACATTTTAGACAAAAATGAACATATACAAGTTTTACCAGACTCTTTACTGCTAAAGGGAAGGTAGTGGGCAGGGAGGGTGGTAGAAAAAATGTTTAACTTATAAATATGCATGTGGATGAGTATTGAAAAACTTTCATCACATGTTGCTGGAAAAAGAAAATAAATATCAATAAAAAGAAATTTATATTAACCTTCAGGCATTAGTAGAGGAAAGGGATGAGGAAAGAGATGGATCGACTGATAAAAGGGAGGGAAGGAAAAAGAGATAAAGGGCAAATGGGAGAAAATAGATAGAGTGGGGACAGATTGAGGAAGGTAGCATTCAGAAGACAAACAGTTGTGGAGGGATAGAGTAAAATAGGTAAGAAAATCAAAAACAGAGGGGGAAATAGGAGGGAGAGTAATTAAAAGTCAATCATTATAATTGTGAATATAAATGGAATGAACTGTCCCATAAAATGGAATGGGATAGCCAAGTGAATTGAAAATCAGAAATCTATAATATATTATTTACAAGATAAACATATGAAGTAGGGAGATACACACAAGGTAAAGATCAAAGGCCAGAGCAAACTTTATGCATCAGATGAAGTTTAAAAAAGTGAAAAAAACAAAAAAGTAGCAATTCTTATCTCAGACAAAGCTAATACAAAAATAGATCTCATTATAGGCCCAAAAGCAAGGGAGCTTGGAATGCAGCCAAAAATAATTCAGTCCCCAACAAAGCTGAACCTTCTCTTCCAGAGGGAAAGATGGACATTTAACAAAATGGGAGACTGTCAACATTTCCTGGTGAAAAGACCAGAGCTAAATAGGAAATTCAGACATCAAACTAGAGGCACAAGAGACACATGAAAAAGTTTTTAAAAAAACTGTAAAGAAAAAAACTGCTATCCAATAAGATGAAACTGGCTATATCCCCACTGTGGAGAAAAATTCTCATAACTATTGAGAATTGTAACTCTATTAGAGAGAAGAGTTAGCCAGAAGTGATGGACATTCATGACATATCCATGAGCCTGCTATCCAGTAAGATGAAACTGGCTATATCCCTACCTGGAAGAAAGACTCTAATAACACTTGAGAATTGTAACTCTGTTACAGAGAATATACTTAGCCAGAAGTTATGGACAAAGAAAAATAGTTTTCCTTAAAAGGAATAAGGAAAGGGGTGGCTAGGTGGCACAGTGAATAGAGCACCAGCCCTGCATTCATGAGTCCCTGAGTTCAAATCTGGCCTCAGACACTTAATAATTACCTAGCTGTGGGGCCTTGGGCAAGCCACTTAACCCTATTTGCCTTGCAAAAATCTAAAAAAAAAAGGATAAGGAAGCAAATTATATTCTCATTCTCTCAAAAGATGCATACACAATGAATCAATTTCAATACTACACATGTATGCTCCAAGTAGGATAGCATCCAGTTTTTTACAGGAGAAACTGAATGTGTTACGGGAAGACACAGGCAGCAAAACTATATTAGTGGGTGATTTCAACCTCTCTCTCATAGAATTAGATAAATCTTACCCTAAAATAAACAAAAAAGAATTTATGGAGCTGAATAGAATTTTAGAAAATTTGAATATGATAGACTTCTGGAGAAAATTGGTACTAAGGGTGGCTAGGTGGCTCAGTGAATAGACAGCGGCCTTGGAGTCAGGAGTACCTGGGTTCAAATCCCAACCCAGACACTTAATACTTACCTAGCAGCGTGGCCTTGGGCAAGCCACTTAAGCCCATTACCTTGGGGAAAAAAAAAGAAAATTGGTGCAAGAAAAGAATATATTTTTTTTTCTATGCAGTACAAGGCACTGACACAAAAAATAACCATCTAGTAGGGCATTAAAAACATCACAGTCAAATGCAGAAAGGCAGAAATATTGTACATATCTGAAGATCATGAAGCAATAAAAATCCTGTGCAATAAAGGGCCATGGAGAATTAGATTAAATTAATTGGAAACTAAAAACCTCATTTTAAAGAATGATTGAGTGATAAAATAAATCATAGAAATAATTACTAATTTTAATCCAAGAAAATTGTAAAACTTGTCTAACACAGCCAAGGCAGTTATTAGAGGAAATTTGATATGTCTAATTGCTTGAATTAATAAAATAAGAAAATAGATCAATGAAGTTTTCAAGCAACTAAAAAAATCTAGAGAAAGAACAAATTAAAAATTGCCAATTCAATACCAAATTAGAAAGTCTGAAAATGAAAGGATAAAATAAAATAGAAATTATGCTATTGAATTATTAAAGAAAACTAACAGTTGGTTCTATGAAAAAGTTAATAAAATATATAAACCTATGCTTTATTTGAAAAAAAGGAACAAAAATACAAATTTCCAGAATCAAAAATGAAAAATGGTAATTCTCCACCAATGAGGAGAAAATTAAAGCAGTAATCCAGTGCTATTTTACCCAACTGTGTGCAAATAAATTTGATAATCAAAGTAAATAGATGAAAGATTACAAAATTATAAACTACCCACATTAAAAGAAGAGGGAATTTAATATCTAAATAATCTCATTTCACAGAAAGAAACTGAACAGGCCACCAAAGAAAAAATCTCCATGACCAGCTGGATTCACAACTGAATTCTAGCCAACATTTTAAGAAAAATTAATTCCATTTCTGTATAAAATATTTAAACAGTAGATGAAGGAACTCTAATGATATGGTGACCAATGACCTTCTATGGTGATGATAAACAATATGGTGATGATAAATAAAAACTGTAAGTGTCTAAATATTGAAAGAATATTATAGACCAATTTCCATAATGAATATTGAACCAAAAAAATTACAAAACATATTAGCATAGCTATTATAGTAAATTATCCCTAAGATAATGCAGGGCAGAAGTGATAGAGCACATTATAAAATGCCAAATAGATAATTTTGATTACATTAAATAGAAAAGTTTTTGCACAAATAAAACCAACACAACTAAGATTAAAAGGAATTGCAGTAAGTTCAAAATGAATTTTTGCAACTTTCATAAAGGACTCATTTTTAAATCATAGAGAGAACAGAGTCAAATTTTAAATCATCAAAGTCATTCTAGGGGCAGCTATGTGGTGAAGTGGATACTGCACCAGTTCTGGAGTTGGGAAGACCTGAGTTTAAATTCAGTCTCAGACAATTAATAATTATCTAGTTTTTCAAGGTTGCCTTGTAACCCCCCCCCAAAAAAAGGATGCAAGTCAGTCATTTGATGAATGATCTGGGGATATGAAAAGGCGATTTTCAAATGAAGAAATCAAAGTTATCTATAGTCATTTTAAAAAGTTCTCTGAATCATTATTGATTAGAGAAATTCAGATTAATATAACTCTGAGGTACCTCCTCATACATATCATATTGACCAAGATGTTTTGAAAGGAAATTGATCAATGTTGGATGGTATCTGGGAAAACTGGTACACTAATAAATTGTTTTTTTTTATTTAAATTTATTTTAATTAAAGATATTATTTGAGTTTTACGTTTTTTCCCCCAATCTTGCTTCCCTCCCCCCTCCCCCCCACAGAAAGCACTCTGTCAGTCTTTACTTTGTTTCCATGTTGTACCTTGATCCAAATTGGTTGTGATGAGAGAGAAATCATATCCTTAAATAGAAGAGAAGTGTAACAGGTAACAAGATCAGACAATAAGCTATCTGTTTCTTTTATAATTTAAATGGAATAGTCCTTGCACTTTGTTCAAACTCCACAGCTACTTATCTGGATACAGATGGTACTCTCCTTTGCAGACAGCCCACAATTGTTCCCAATTGTTGAACTGATGGAATGAACAAGTCCTTCAAGTTTGAACATCACTCCCATGTTGCTGTTTTTTCTGGTTCTGCTCATCTCACTCAGCATCAGTTCATGCAAATCCCTCCAGGTATCCCTGAAATCCCTTCCCTACTGGTTTCTAATAGAACAATAGTGTTCCATGACATACATATACCAAAGTTTGCTAAGCCATTCCCCAATTGAAGGACATTTACTGGATTTCCAATTCTTTGCCACCACAAACAGGGCTGCTATGAATATTTTTGTACAAATGGTATTTTTACCCTTTTTACATTATCTCTTAAGGTATAGTCCCAGTAGTGGAATTGCTGGATCAAAGGGTATGCACATTTTTTTTTGTCCTTTGGGAGTAGATCCAAATTTCTCTCCAGAAAGGCTGGATGAGTTCACAGCAACACCAATAGTGTAATAGTGTCCCAGATTTTCCCCAAGCCTTCCAACAATGATCATTATCCTTTCTGGTCATATTGGCCAATCTGAGAGGTGTGAGGTGGTACCTCAGAGAAGCTTTAATTTGTATTTCTCTAATAATTAATGACTTAGAGTAATTTTTGATATGACTGTGGATTGCTTTCATCTCATCTCTAAATTGCCTTTGCATATCATTTGGCCATTTGTCAACTGGGGAGTGGCTTTTTTTAAATATGACTCAGTTCTCTGTATATTTTAGAAATGAGTCCTTTGTCAGAAACATTAGTTGTAAAGATTGTTTCCCAGTTTACTACATTTCTTTTGATCTTGGTTACAGTGGTTTTATCTGTACAAAAGCTTTTTAATTTAATGTAATCAAAATCATCTAGTGTGTTTTTGGTGATGTTCTTCATCTCTTCCTTAGTCATAAACTGCTCCCATTTCCATAGATCTGACAGGTAAACTAGACTTTCACCTTCTAATTTGCTTATAGTATTGTTTTTTATGTCTAAATCCTGTATCCATTTGGATCTCATCTTAGTGAAGGGTGTGAGGTGTTGGTCTAATCTAAGTTTCTTCCATACTGTCTTCCAATTTTCCCAGCAGTTTTTTTATCAGAGAGAGTTTTTATCCCAATAGCTGAACTCTTTGGATTTATCAAACAGCAGATTGTTATAATCATTCCCTGCTCTTGCAACTAGTCTATTCCACTGATCGACCACTCTGTTTTTTAGCCAATACCAGACACTTTTGATGACTGGTGCATTATAATATAATTTTAGATCTGATGAGACTAAGCCACCTTCTTTTGCACTTTTTTTTCATTGAATTCCTGAACATTCTTGACTTTTTATTTCTCCAGATAAATTTATTTACAACTTTTTTTCACTCTGTAGCAGCACTTTACATAAAAATTAAGAATCAGGAAGAAAGCATAAGCATATCCATTGGTGAAGGATTAAATATGGTAAGATATATAAATACAATTAAATATCACATTCCTGAATGATTGTGAAGAATAGAGAATAGCATGGGTTTTCTTATATAAACCAAAGCAAAGTGAAATAAATAAAAAGAGGAATATAATTTAAAAAACTCAAAAATACATACACATTCACAGATACAAATGCATATATACACCCTCTGATAAGATCAATGTAAATGAAAAGAACAATAGCAGCAACAATAATAAATCCAAATCCAAAAATCTGAATAACTGGTCCTTGATGTAAATAAAAGATTAGACAATTGACCTCCTTTCTGATGATGGATTATTATATATTAGTCTTTAGTTTTGCTATATTTATTTTCATGTGATCTGTTATTGTATTGATTTCCCATAGGAGAAGCTTGTCTAAATAAAGGAGAAATGAAAATGTATTTTAAAATAGGGTTTGAAACTGGTCTTTAATTTCATTGGTATAGGGAGCTTCCAAAAATGCAAAAAGAAACAAAAAAACCTACTACATCTCAAAATATAACTAAGTGGAGAACTTAGGGTTTACATAATTTAAGCAGGTTGGTATTTTTAAATGCATGATTTCAACAAAGGTTTATAATGCTTTGAGAAAAGTTTTGTATTCCCTTACCACTTTTTCTCTCCATTTGAAAATGTTGACTATAAGAGAATGATTTAGGACAAAAAAACTAACTAGAGGGTTAAAAAAAACAGTGTCAAAGAGAGGTAGTAATCAAAGAACTAAGTGCTAAAATTGAGTATTGCATTAGAAAGGTATTCAAAAATTGAATTAGGGTTAGAATGTACAGTTACATTTGATTTTTATTTCATTTATCTTAATTTGAATTGAATGAATGAATGAAATAACCAGGTACAAAAATATCAGCAATTCTACAAAGACAAATTATTTATTTACATTTAAATGTCAACCATTTCATACAATTCACCAAATCAAGCTATTATTTCTTTATTTGAAAGTTAGAACTTCAGTAACAAGACTCACAAATACAAAGAGACCATATGAAATGGGAATTGAAAACTATTAATGATATTTCAATTCATGTTCCAAGACTGTTTTAGTGATTTATGAAGTATTGTGTCAGAGCCTTTTGAAAGTGTGCAACCTCAGAAGAACAACTTTGACAGGAAGGACAAAAGTCAACAGAAAAATGTCTATATTTTTGCTGGGTGATGATCATCTGTCTTTTTTTGACATAACCTTTGTCTTCAATAAATCTTTTCATGTGTGTAGTCTGCTTTTCTTTTCAGCAAAAGAAATTAAATTAAGCCTGCAAAAAAAATACTTTAGCTAATATTTGCTAAAATGTACTTCCAAAATACCAATAAATAACCATTACAACATAAATTCTGAAAGAATTTTTTCCCTTTGAATCTTATTTTCTGTAATTTAAACATTGATATTAATTCCTTACATTTTGGGGGTGAATTTGTTTGAATGTTTATGAATTCTTGCACTAAATGCTTACATATATAATAAAATTAATTGTAATTATTAGTTGGAAAGTGGAAATATAGAACTATGTTTATGCATTTGTGTTCAAAGTCTCAGGATAAAGAGAAAGACAAACAGAGTGACAGAGACTGTGACAGACAGACCGAGACAGGGGCAGAGAGAGACAGATAGAGGAAGAGGAGAGAAAGAAAAGGAATGGTAGGCAGACAGACTGACAGAGACAGAAAGACAGACTGACAGACAAACAGAGAAATGTATGAGGCTTCCATGCATCCATGCATGCACATCTACATTCATACAAGTATTTGTGTTACTTTGGTGGTAACATTGATTCAGTTTTCTATTTTACCACTGGAAAAATGAAACCCAAAAACCAGTTCAACTGAACTGTTAACTGCTGAAACTAGTTCACAAAATTTGTGACTGAATAAATTGTGAGAATGACATCTGACATCTCAAACTGAAGAAGTTCCAAAATTGGCTTATCTTTTTTATAAAACCTGTTCTTCCCTTTTTCTCTCTATTCTCACTATTTCTCTCAATGACCTCTTTCACCTTCAAACCGAATTCAAAACATTAATATGTTGTCACTGTTTTTCTTTGTCTGTTTAATTTTCCTATCCTTTTATACCACTTGCCATACAGTGTTCTATCTCTGTAGCGTATCTCTCTTCTTACTATCTCTTGGAATTTTCAGTTATGCCATTCAATAACAACTTTTACAATCACTTATGCAAGTGTCAACAGTTATCCTACATATTCCTCCTCTAATATTTTCTCAATCCAAATCATTTTTTATATTGTGCCACAATCATTTTTCTTATTTAATTGTTCCACCCACCTGTGCAAAATGCTTTAGTGATTCCTTAATGCTTGAGAATTTCAGCTTTCTGGACTTCCCATTAAAAGCACTCTACAACCTGGCTTCAGGCTGCACTTTCAGTATTTATTTCCCATTCTTTATGATCCAGTCAAACTGGACTATATGCTGTACCACCTTTTACCTCATTTCTCTTAATATGCCCCATAATTTCCTTCTGCAGTTTGCTGAGACTGTTCTCTCTTCTCTCCAGCTGCTCTGTCACTTACCATTTGAAATTCAACAATATTTTAAATCCAAATTCAGAGAACATCTGACCAGAGGGGGATATAATTCTTAATCTTTATTCCCTGACACTATTTTTAATGGTATTTCTTGCTCAAATAAGACCTCATATGGTATTTTCATTCTTTCTCTTTTGCATGCACCATATGCTAAATTGTATTACAATTATTGATGCATTTGTCAAATATTCACATTTTACAAGAAACTAATATTCTAACCCATTCTTTATTTAAATGTGTCTCTCTTAATCGACAGCATAACTTTCTGCAGACTTTTTTTAACAATTTGTATTAGACTTAGAAATCACTCAGCTGATATTATATTCCAAATATTAAGAAAACAGTACTATTCCAGAGGTGTCCTATCTCTCAGTACTTTAGAGTTATTTTGTTGTTTTTGTTAATATTTGAAATATGGTCTGTAAATCTTCCGTGTAGGTATCTTTCAATGTAAGTGTTGGAATTCTGGAACATGTATTGCACATAAATAGTTTCCAGTCCAGTGACACTACCTTTGGGCAGAGGTAGGATGATGAATTTCTCTTTTGCTTCTTATAGATGACCCATGGCAGCTGTGAATACAAAGTAGGGTATATGATGCATGTACATAGACTTCCCATATATTTCTAGTTAACAATGTTATCTATAAAGTCAGTGTGCAAAGACAGTAGAGGACCTTGACAAAAATAAAAAGAAATAACAATGTTTAAACCTGGGAGGATAGCTGAAATTGTTGTATGCTACAAATATATTTAATGAACTACATTTTATTATTAAATTATTTTGAGCTTTATTCTTCCACTTAGTATTACTTTTACTAAACTGTTTTTACATAAGAATAGTACTTTTAAAAAAAGCTCATTTTTATAAGATGCAAAATTGAAAATTTTTGTAACCTTTTTGGAATGAGGACAATTGATCTTTTCTCTTTGAAATAACAAACTTACTTTCATTGTAGGATGTGAAAAAACTTGTAAAATAATAATTAGAGCAAAAAAATCATACAATAGATTGTATTGTTTTCATGAAACAGGGAAAAGTTTTAATCCTGCATGATGTTTCATATTACTCATTAATATGATTTGTGATGATGATATGTTTGTCCTTCATTCTCAAAGAATACCATGACATCAGAAACTGATATCATAACCATCACATGAATTGGATTTTTGTGAGGGAGTGTTGTGCTAAGTCACCAGCCTCACTTTCTCCTCTAGAGTGATTTAGGTCCAGTGGCCAGTTATGCATCAGTATGACTGGAGATGGCCCCAGATGTGAGGCATTCATGGTTGAAGGACTTGCCCAAGGTCACACAGCTAGTGAGCATCAAGTGTCTGAGGCTGAATTTGAACTCTTGCCCTCCTTGCTCTAAGACCAATGCTCTATCCACTGCAACACAAATCTTTAGTATGTGCATGCATATAAATGTATATAAATATGTGTATATATACACTTATATGGTTATATAATAATAAACATGTGTGTGAATATACACATATGTTTGTATAATACCAAATGTGTGTATATAAACATATGTGCATGTATGTTATCTATAATACAATAAGACCATTTCAAAGAGAGAGGTGGAAATCCAGAATTTTTGCTTAGCCTCAACTTGTCTGATTTTCTATCACCTTGGGGAAAGGAAGATGGAAAATCATACTATGCTAAGCTAACTATTTGGAATTGCTTTGGTCCTGCAGTGAAAGTAGCATTTTTCTCATCATTAAGGAATGTGTCTTCATTAATTCTATCTAAAATGTACTTTAGAGAAATAATCTATTTTCTTCAAAAGAGAAATGAATCTACTTTCTCTTGTATAATATAATATAATATTAAATGATCTCATGATTTCTAGAAGCTTAAAAATGTAGGCATAAGTCCATAAGGTGAATGATGATTAAACTTACTTATTATTATTAGCAGTTATTTTGCAATCATAAGACTGTATCATTTACAAATTTTTATGTTTATTTTATTTTGACCATAAAAACATCCTTTTTAAATCTACAATATTTCAGATGAATAAAAATTTAATAAATTTAATACTTCAAATAAGCAGCAATTTATTAAAGTACAATATTCAAATTCTGATAAAATAAGCAAAAAATGTTAATAATAATAGTTACAACTGCAGCAATTGACATTTATGAACCTCATTAACATGTGATAAATTTTCATCTATATTATCTTATTTAGCATCATAAAAACACTTTGAGGCAGGTATTACAAATGAATTAAATATATTTGACAGATTAAGTAAGTGAGGCTCAGAGAGGATACTACTACCATTACTAATCATGAAAACAAGTATTATTAATAATAACTTGTTTTACAATAATTTTATTATGACTGCAGCAATAAATTCTATTTATTAAAGTACTTTAAGATTTCCAAAGTATTTTTCATAAATTTTTCCCCTTTAATCATAACAGTATCCTATGAGGTAGAAATTTGATTTGTCAGTGCTGCAGTGCAAATGAAACTCAGTTATTAAATATAGATTTAAAATGAAAAAGGGAATGGTAGCAAATAAAATAATATTTTAAGTAGTCAAGAGCAGGAGAATAAAAGTGAAGAGGTTATAAAATGGAAGATTAGGATAGTTCTCAAAACTTGTTTCATATCATATCGATTCTGAAATGGATCCCAAAGTAGATGAAATGTCTCACTTTTTGAATATAAAATCATTAACAATGAAAGAAGTAATTGTACTTGTGATGAAATGATAATCATATCTCATTGGACCTCCTACAGTCAAAAGAAAGGAGGAAGAGAAGAAAGAAGAAAAGAAAGAGAAGGATGAAAAGACAAAAGAAGTGGAAGAATGAAGGAGAAGGAAGAGGAGAAAAAGAATAAGAACAAAAATAAGAAGAATGAGAACAAAATCAAGGAGAAGTATGAGGAGAAGAACAATAAATCCAAAGAAAAGAAAAGAAAAGAGGAGAAGGAAGAGAGTATTTGGATTTTTGAACATACTTCTAATTAAAATAACTGGCACTAGAGTTTATTGCATTAAGTAAACTAGCACTTGATTAGAAATTCTGTCATGTCTGACTCTTTATAATTTTGGAATTTTCTTGACAAAGTATCGGTAGTGGTTTGCCATTTTCTTCTCCAGTTTAATTATATCTGAGGAAACTAAGACAAGCATCATTAAATGATTTGTCCAGGGTCACATAGCTATTTAATGTATGAGACCATATTTGAACTCAGGAAAAGGAGTCTTTCTTATTCTAGGCCTACACTATCGTCTTTGCTATCTAACTTGCTTAAATTGCCCAACAACTAATGTCATATATTTAGTTTTATTGTTGCAATCTATTTTTTGTCAAATTATTGTGATCTTCTTGTACAGCATCTTTCTGAAGTCAGCAGATTATTTGATGATCAAGAAAATCTATGAAATGAATTTCTTTGTAATAGTAAAATTATAGAATCAATATCATACCCTTTCAAATGTCAGAAATTAGGGTGTTATACATCTTCTCATGATAAAACAGAATTATAATTTAAAACTAAAGAAGAAAAATAATTGAATCCATTTCTTACAGAGTAATGTCTTTTAAAAAATAGTCACATTGGAATTCAATTTAATTCCATCGCTGTTAGTTTTCTTGAGGTAATTAATGTCTATAATTTCATTTAGAAATTTTTGAACAGGTAAATAACAGTTCCTTGATGATTACAAATAAAGGAAGAGTAACAGAAGAGGACATGTTTAGCTTTTGATGGTAAAGAACTATTACTTTTGGAAGATGACTGAGCTAAACTTGTTTTTCATACCTAGCAGACATTCAATGAATCTTCTTATAAATAAGAAAACGAAAAGACTGAAAAAGGAAATCTCAAATAAATAGTTTCCCCCACTATTGTCAAAAATTTTTGTAATTCTACTCCTGTACTCTTGAAGATCAGAGCCATATGCTCATGTTTTGTACTACTTCTAAAATCCAAAACTGGACTCCTGTTTTTCTGTTCAGTTTCTGGTATTTTATGAAAGTTCAATGAGTACTTAATGGCAACTGTCATGCTCATTATGGCAAGCTGTTAAGAGATTTGTTGTTTTGGTTGTATTTTGGGAGAAAGCTGGAATTTTATGTAGAACATACTGTTAATATAACTCTTCAAATATGCAGTGTCCCAAAAGTCTTGTGCCCTTTTTAAACTTTAATAGAACTCTTACTTATATTAAGCTTATCATTCCACATTTACTAAAGCTTTAATAGCTAAAAATGATACTAAGACTTGTGACAGCTCAGGTTTGTATGGGTACATGTGTATATACAACACACACATACACACACATATATTTATATACATATATATGCATGTGTGCATATATAGTTTAATTTCCATGAATGTATTCACTGCTAGTTAATATTACTTATTACTCAAGCATTTGGCATATGAATAAACTATTTCTTGATTGAAGTGCAATTGAAATAATTCATGTTAAACTGAATCACTCCAATAAGTCTTGTTCTAATGTGTCAATATATTAAGGAAGTGAACCAGGATCCTTAAGGTTTATGCCACTGGAATACAGATTATGGAAAACAAATGAGAATGTTTTAGTGATTCAAACAGTGGGAAATTGTTTTTCTTTTTTCTGGTGAATTGTATAATAAATTCCAAGAGCAGATTAATCTTTCTCTCTCATATGATATATCTTAAAAGTTGCCAAGTCTTATTAATTCTCTCTTCACAAAACATTTTGTATGATGACCACCACATTGTTTCTGACCATCATCATATCCCTCCCCACTTCAGTTCATCCTTCCCTCACTTACCAAAGTGATCTGTAAGGCTAAATATGTTGTTGTTCTATATCCAATATACTCCTATGTCAACCTATAACCTCCATAACTATGAAGAAAATTCCATTTCACTGTTAAATTAAATATGATTTCCAGATATCTTATGGTTTACTACCTACTCTGTGTGTTTTTATCTGAGGGTATTGGTCTCCTTACAGCTTCATATAAAAGACACTCCATCCTCCAACTCTGTGCAATTTCACTAGTCATCTCCTGTACTTGGAATGCTCAACTTCCGTCCATTTGCCTCCTGGTTTCACTGTCTTTCTTGATGTCTAATCTAAAATGCAAATTTCTATAAAAACACAAAAAACAATGACAGAGCACATTTCTCAGGATCCTTTAGTGCTTTTATCTTTCTCCTGAAATCACCAGTATATATCCAGTATAAATCATGTTTGTACCCACTGGTTGCAAGTTCTGTCAAGGCCAATTACCATTTTTCATGCTTAATGAATGCTGCTTGATTGAATATATTGCTAATTACCAAGTGATTTGGTCAAATAAACTAATGTATTTATCTACTAAGCTGCAGGTTTAAATCTCGATTCTACAATATAGCATTAAGATATTTGCAAAGTTGATTACATCTCTGGGCAGCTTATTCAAGTGTAAGATGAAGGGATTGGACTACATGCCCTCTGTGCTTTTTTTAAATCTTAAAATCTATAATTTATAATTCTATTTAGTTGTTCCATCACCAAATTCATTTATAGGGATGGAATATCAAATAGGTGAGTTGATAATTTGCTTACCAGCACAACTGGGATGCTACATCAATCCACTATTGAGCTGTAAAGAAACAGATTGCTCCTCAGAATTGGCTCCTTCTTAGGCTTAACAGACAGGAGGTTCTGCCATGAAAGCCCATCACTGAACATCTAATGGCATTTACAACCTTTCAAAGCTCACAGAGTCACAGCCTAAGTATCACATCTCTGATACTCATTCTTCTACTGGCAAGAAAGAGCAGAAAAAAGGGGAAAACAAGATTACCATTTTTCAGGGAGATAAGATAGCCAAAGACATAGACCCTGATAAGAACCTTTCTACTCACCCAAAGGCACTTATTATTTCTTCCACTCTTCTCAAAATCTGCCTGGGAAAGAGAGATCAAGTTCCTTACTTGAATTTTTTTTTGTATATACATTTGAGTCCAACTCAGTGGCCAACTTAAAATAAAATCACAGGAAATAATAATAATTGTATATCTGTGTTTTCTCTAAAGTAGAATGTAAGGTTCTCTATTCTGCATCATTAAACATTTGTGAAAGCAGGTTACATAAACCAGCCCAGAAAGATTCTGTATGTTCTATAGGTTGAATTCTTATGCACAGTTCCTTGTTATAGTCACATGAGAAAAAGAAAGCCCAGAAATATTAAATTACTTTTTTCACATGAATTTTAAACATCAGAAAGTGAGATTTGAATGTATGTCTTCTGACTCCAAATATTGTTATCTCTTTGCTGAATTCTACTGACACAAATATAAAGAATAATAATTTGTCTTTTTTCTAACTTTGATGGCATCTGAGGCACATTGTATTTATCACTAAAACTGTAAGTCTCTCCAGCTTATTATAAGAAAACAGGAAAATGATAGATTTTTATTTAGAGTGATTCAACTATCTTCATCTATAAATGGCCTTGAGAGTTTGTTGTTGTATTTATTGTCCCAATTTTTAACGGGGAAGAAATTGAGAGGTCAAATGAATTACAAATACCGTGTAATTGCCTAAGTAGGAAATTGAACTCTACTTCTTGTCCCATCCAATACATTTTCCCTTATAGTATAGAATTTCTGATTGAAAGACAATATGCCTTTGAGCATATTACATGTAGAAATTAGCTTCCTAATGACACTAAAAATATACGTATCTCAATGAGCTTCCTTATGAATCAAGATTAGTGCAGAAATTTGCATGTGACAGATTGCTTGTGCAATGGAACAATAAAATTTAAATATGAAAATGCTGACAGGGATTGCAGTGTGCATGTGTATATGTACACAAATATGCTTATAGCAAGACATGCTTCATTTTCTCATTATGAATAATTTTTACTTTTGAAAATTGAAAGTATTATATGAGTCAAGTAAGCATATGTGTCTTATGAATTACTTGAGGGCAGGGACTATGATTCATTTCCTCTCTGAATCTAAAGTTCAGTGGATTTTATAAATGTTTAATTGAATTGAGCTTATTTGAGCAGAATTATTCCAAGTGCCTCCTTACTGTAATTAAATGCCCTTTCTTTATCAGTTTCAGCTTTTTTGTATTATTTTCATTATTTTCTCATATTATCATTGTACCTTTTTAATTTCATAAATTAGGAGATTAAACCATATATTACCCATTGGAATTCTTTGCCAATTCAAACTAATTTTACTTCTTCAAGGAATTCATTTTATTGATCAATCTTGAACTTGTGATAATTTCAGTCCCCTTTTCCCACTCATGTTAGGCTTTTCACCATCACCTCATGTTCTAGTCTCTATTCTAGTTTCCAGTTTATAAACACTTATCTGTTTAATCAGTTTAACTGTTAAAATCAGTTTAATAAACTTGATCCCTAATATAGTTTATAATGTATTAGGTAATAGAGGATAAAAGTGCTTGCTTCTTCCAGTTGCCTTTATGCATATGTGTGTATACATATTCTCTCTCTCCCTCTCTCTCTAACAAGGGACACCTCAGCACTGAAAAGCCTTGAGAGTCGGAGGAAGAATATGATAGAATTTCAGCCCTGAGTAGTTCAATGAATAAAGGCTTTTTGAGCTTGTTTTTGCCTTTTTAGTAGTTTACCCCACACCTTAAGGTTTAGATACCTTTTCCATTGATATGACTGCCTCATGGAAAGTAAAATTGATGTTCTTTTTCCCCTTCCTCTCCTATGTTAAAAATAAGCTTTTGGGAAGCCAAAATGGCAGTGTGAAGGCAGCATTTCCCATAACTCCTTCCCCCCACAAAACTCCAAAAGCCAGCAAATTATGATTCAAGCTAAAATTTAGGGGGAAGAACCTACAGAAAGACTGAGTGATGCATTTTCCCAGTCCAAGATAACTTAGAATTTCCATGGGAAAGTTGTATTTCTCCAGTACCAGGGGTTGGAAAAAAGCTGTGGCTGTAGTGAAGCCCAGTACAGCCCAGTCCACCGATTACCAGCAAAAGCTTGAAGGGGTAGGGAGAGAATTCAACCACACCAGAATGAGTGTGGAGTGAGGAACACTGGCTGCAGAATCTGTAGCAAGAATCTGGAGAAAGCAGCCTACACTACCAGGGATGCTAAGGGAAGTCTGCAGAGAATTCTCTGTTCTCCCTCAGGGTAGGGTTCTACTGCTAGCCTATACTCAGAGCGAGGTTGAAGTTTGGGCTTAAGTACTAACTAGCCAAGCTGGATCCCTCCTTATAGCTCCATGGCAGAGGGAAGTATGGGGGCCATTTACATATCAAAGCACAGGCAAGAGAGCATAAGACCTTGGAGGAATAAAGGCTCCAGCAGGGTGTTCCTCCCCACCCCCCCCCCCAAACAAAAAAACTCAAAGCCTTGGAAGTGCTGTCTTGGGTTGATTAATGAGTAACCATAGAGAATGACATTAGTCCTGTGGAAGATCAAAACACATATTCAGATGATGACAAAATTGAAAGTTCCATATCCAAAACCTCTAAGAAAAATAGAAAATGGGCTCAGACTATGGATAAGCTCAAAAAAGACTTTGAAAAGCAACTAAGGGAGATGGAGGAAAATTTGGTGGGAGAAATGAGAGCAATGCAGAAAAAAATCATGGAAAATCCAAATCAACAGCTTGGTGAAAAAATATACAAAAAAATACTGAAGAAAGCAATATTTTAAAAACCAGTTTAGGCCTAATGGAAAAAGCAAAACAAAAGGCAAATGAGGAGAAGAATGCCTTAAAAAGCAGTATTTGCCAGCTGGAAAAGGAGATAAAAAAAGCTCTCTGAAGAAAATAACTCCTTCAAATGCAGAATGGAACTAAAGGAGGTTGATGACTTTGCAAGAAATCAGGAAGAAATAAAACTCTGCCAAAAAAGCCAAAAATTATTAGGCTATCTGAAATCCACAATCAGGACAAGAGCCTAGACTTCATTTTTCAAGAAATAATACAGCAAAATTGCTCTGAGATCCAAGAAGCAGAGGGTAAAAATAGAAATTGAGAGAATTCACTGGTCACCTCCTGAAAGAGATACCAAAAGAAAAACTTCTAGGAATATTATAGTCAAATTCCCAAATCAAAGAGAAAATTCTAAAAGCTTCCAGAAACAAACAGTTCATCTACTGAGGCTCCATAGTCAGGATTACAAAGGATCTGGCAGCATTCACATTAAGAACTCGTAGGGATTGGAATATGACATTCCAGAAGGCAAAAGATCTTGGTTTACAACTGAGAATCAATCATGCAACAAAACTGAACATCCTCATTCAGGGAAAAAGATGGACTTTCACACTTTCCTATTGAAACAATCAGAGCTGAACAGAAAGTTTGATCTCCAAGTACATGACTGGTGAATCAATGAGGGGGTAGAAAAGAAAGACTAACTATGAGGAAATTAATTATATTGAACTGTTTCTATTCCTGAATGTGAAGATATTGATAACTCTGATAACTCATATAAACTTTCTCATTTATAAGAGATGTTAGAAGGAGTATATATATATATATATATATATATATATATATATATATTTAGACAGGACATAGGAAGGAGCAGAATATAATGGAATATAATGGTATAATATAGGAAAAAGATGGAGTCAATGAGTGAGGAAAGAACTGGGAGGAAGGGAAAGGAGATGAAGAATAACCTAAGAAATTTCACATAAGAGTCAAGAAAAAGCTTTTTCAATGGAGTAGAACAGGGGAAGACAAGGGGGAATGAGTGAGCCTTCATACTCATCAGAAACAGCTCAGAGAGGAAATAACACAAAGTTAATAGGGTGAGGAAATCGGGAGCAGCTAGGTGGCACAGTGGATAAAACACCGGCCCTGGAGTCAGGAGTACCTGGGTTCAAATCTGGTCTCAGACACTTAATAATTACCTAGCTGTGCAGCCTTGGGTAAGTCACCTAACTCATTTTCCCTGCAAAATCCTAAAAAATTAAAAAATTAAAATAGGGTGATGAAATCTATCTTACCCTTGAGAAAAAATGAGAAGAAATGGATGGGATAAGGGGGAATGGGTGGAGGGAAAGGGGAAAATAGGTAATAGAAGAGAGGGAGGATCTAGGGAGAGGGTACTCAGATACAGCACACTTTTGGACAGGAAAGGAGAGAGAAAATAGAATACATGAGAGTGGGGAGAAACAGAGTAGAGGTGCAATTAGTAATAACAACTGTGGGAAAAATATTGAAGCAACCTCTCTGGTGGACTTATGATAAAGAAACAACTCACCACAGAGACAGAGCCATTGGAATCTCAACACAACTGAAGTACATTATTTTTCCTCTCTCTCTCTCTTATTCTTGAGGTTTCTCATCTTCTTGGGGTGGATGGGGAGGGAGGTTTATATTTACTCTTTTGTTTAGTCTTATAACACATTCAATTTCGATCAGTGTATATCACGGAAACAATGTAAGGCTATCAGACACCCTTCTGTGTTGGGGAGGGGGAAGGGAAGGTGTGGGGGGGAATTGTAAAATATACAAAAATGATAGGCAGATATTACTATTGTATATAATTGGAAAACAAATAAAATATTAAGAATGTGAAAAAATAAACATTTGGGAAATAAACATTTTTTCACATAGATGGAAACATTGCTCTGATTTTTTTTAATGTTTTTTTGTTGCATTTAGGCATGATACCATTCTCGTGTTAATCTGACTTAATGATTTTGGGTTGTAATTTAGTTTCATATATTTTGATAATCTCAACTTCTGATTTTTAGACAGTAAATTTTCATCCATATTTTCATTTTAATCTATGAGATTTTCTGCATGAATGTATTTTCTGTAGGCAATATATTATTAAGAATTGCTATTTTATTTATTCTATAGTCATTTCATATTTCATAGGAGGATTAAATTCATTTATATTCAAGGTTATAACTGATATATATATATATATATACATATATGTGTGTGTGTGTGTGTGTGTGTGTGTGCGTGTTCCTTCTTCTCTTATGTTATTTTGTATCATATTTTTCAGAAAGAATAATCTACATTAGCCTAAACCTAGTTTTGTTTTATTGAGAAATATTTTATTTATTTTTTATTTAAACTTACTAAAATATCCTTGTTTAAGAGTAAACATAATAAATCTTCCCCCACAAAAAATAAAACCTCATGAGAAATAACGTAAAAGAAAGTGAAAAAAATGTGTTTCACTCTGTGTTCCAATACTATCATTTCTGTCTCAGGTGGATCACATATTTTATCATAAATCCATCAGAGAAGTTACTTCCATATTTTTCCACAGTTGCTGTACCTGATCGTAATCCCCTCTATCCATTCCTCCCCACTACCATTTTTCATATTTTCTCTCTCCTTTCACTTTGTCCCTCTTCAAAAATATACTATGGGACAACCGAGTGGTATAGCATACAAAGCACTGGCCCTGGGGACAAGAGGCCCCAAACCTATATCCCACCCAGAGACTCAACACCCACCCAATCCTGTGGCCCAGACAGTCCACCCAATCTTAGCACCTTGCAAAAAATCTACCCTCTCCTCTGTCACCCACATCCCCCGTCCTTGCCCACTGTCCCCCTTCTCTCCTTTTTTGCCTCTAGATGTCTATACCTTATTGAGTGTTTATGCTGTTTCCTCTTTGATCCATTTCTGATGAGAATGAAGGTTCCCTCATTCCCCCTCGCCTTCCCCCGCTTCAATACCATTGTCAAAGATGCATGAAATATCTTAGGCTATTTTACCTCTCCTTTCTCTTACTCCCAGTACAATTTCTGTTCATGCATTGAAAGGTAATTTTTACAATATATTATATCTTCAAATTCAGCTCTCTCCTGTGCTTCAACTATAAAAGCTGCTTCTACCTTCCTCTATTAAATGAGAAGGTTCATATGAGTATTATCAGTATCATCTTTCCATGCAGGAATGCACACAGTTCATCATCATTAAGTCCCACTTAATTTACCCTTCTCCTCCACTCTCTGTGCCTCACCTGAGTCCTGTTCTTGAAGGACAACCTTTCTCTCAAGCTCTGGTCATTTCAACAAAACATTTGAAATTCCCCTGTTTTGTTGAAAGTCCATGTTTTCCCCTGTGAAAGGGTGTTTGTTCTTGCAGGGCAGTTGACTCTTGGTTGAATTCCAAGCTCCTTTGTTTTCCGGATTACCATATTCCAAGTCCTACAAACTCTTTAAGTAGTTGCTGCTAAGTCCTGTGTGATCTTCACTGCAGCTCTGTGATATTTGAATTGTGTCCTTCTGGCTGCTTGTAATATTTTCTCTTTGATGTGGGAGTTCTGGGACTTGGCTATAAGATGCCTGGGGGTTGTTCATTTTTTATTCTTTTGGAATCTCTTTCCAGGAAGACTGATGTATTCTCTCAATTTCAATTTTACCCTCTGCTTCTAGAACATCAGGGCAATTTTCCTGTAGGAATTCTTTAAAAATGAGATCAAGACTCTTTATTTTTTTCCATTCTTCAAACAAAACAAAAATCACCAATGTATTCAATATGATTCTCTGCCTTTTAACTATTTTCCCTAGATTTATCAATGTTTCTTTTTCAATTCGTCACAGAAATAGGCATATTCCTCCTTACAAAGGGTAAATAACTGTGGCACTACATTTAGTCTCATGCACTCAATAGGTGAGATACAACACAAGTCCTCTCTAGCGGAAGAAAAAGTATAAGATATCCTAAATTTGAAAAACTGACTTAAGTGACACTTACATTCCTTTCTCATTCTGAGATTCTATATTACCTAAGGAACATATTCTATTTGGGCTAGATAATGGTAAACTGGATAGAGTTTTCTGGAACAATATCACAAAATAAGGAGTTAAAATCAGTGACACTATATTGGTTAGACATCCACATTAGATTTTTCAGAGTAGCAGGATTTAATAAATAAGCAGGAACTTGCTTTTCTTTTAATAACCGGTTACTCCAAAATAGAAAGCATACTGTCTGGTATAATCACAACATCACATGGGTTTTGCTTACATGAATTTTAGAGAATATAATCTATTGAGTATATGCTTAATTGCAAATGTTTATATGCATATGATCTAATATAAGAAAATTAATATGTCACTTAGTTTGGGCCATGGAAAAACATAATTCTCAAATTGTTCATCCTACATTTTCAAAAATTCAAATTCTTAGATCATTCAAAGCAAATTCAATTTGTTAAATGAAGGTAGTTCAAATATGATGGAAAACAATGCAAAATGTTGCAAGCAGAGGCAGTGTCAAGATGTCAGAGAGAAGTCAGCAAATTCCTTGAACTCTTTCCCACTTCACATCGAAGTAACAATAAATCATGTATCAAATGAGATTCTGCCATGACAGAACCCACAAAAAGAGAGAATGGAGCAGTTTCCAATGTAAATACCTTAGAGGAACTTCAGGAAATGTCTGTCTGTCTTCCTCAGATGAATAGGGATAAGAGCTCAGTGCAGCCAGGGCATGGGGAAAAACAGCAGGAGACTCTCAGTCACAACAAAAATCAACAGCAAAAGTCCCTAAATCTTAGCTTAGAAGATTAGCAGCACAGTAACACAGCTGTAAAGTCTCTAATCCCAGAAGACAAAATATGAGTTCAAGAATCCCAATAAATGGGGGTAGCTAGGTAGCATAGTAGATAGAACACTGGATCTAGATTCAGGAGGACTTGAGTTCAAATCCAGACTCAGACACTTAATAATTACCTAGCTGTGTGAGCCTGGGCAAGTCACTTAACCCCGCTGTCTTGAGGAAAAAAAAGACATAGCAGGTATGCAAGAGAGTATCAATGACGTGGAAATGAAAAAAAAAATTGATGGAAGAAAAGAACTTCTTCAAAAAAAGTGATAAAATGAAAAAGATAACAGTTTAAAAAATAGAAATGTCCAAAAATAAAAAGAAAAATCCACTGATGAAAATAAGTCCTCCAAAAATACAATTGGGTAAATGGATAATAAGATACAAAAGCTAGCAGAAAAAAAATAATTTATTAAAAATTAAAATTGGGCAAGTGGAAACTAATGACTCAATGAGACAACAAGAATCAGACAAACAGGGGCAGTTAGCTGTAACCGAATTCAAATCCACCCTCAGAAATTTAATAATTAACTAGTCATAGGAACATAGAAAAGTCACCTAACTCCTTTGCCTTGCAAAAAAAAAATCAAGAAAATAAAGAAAAGAATCAGTCAAATTTAAAAAAAAAAAGAAAAGATGCAAAAAACAGGAATAACAGACCCATAAAAATAGATCCAGGAGAGATAATTTAAGAATTATTGGGCTTCTCAAAAACAACCATCCAAAAGTGTTTGGACAAATATCTCTCAAGAAATTAATTATCAGGGGAAAACTTCCGGGGGGGGGGCTAAAATGGTGGCATGAAGTTCGCAAGCTCCTAGAGCTTTTCTCTACTAATGCTAAATAAAGTCTCTGCAAAGATATTAAAGTTACATATCCCACCAAGTGTAGATCCAAAGAATTTTTCACTGGTAGACATCTTGGAGGATCATCAGTGAAGTTCTGTGTCTTTGGGGGAATAGGGGGAGGTAAAGTCTAATGAGTACGGAGAACAGAAAAGCCAGTGGGAAGCTTTTAGCCTCAGTGCAGTCCAGGTCCTGACAACTTGACAACATCATTAGTCCCAGCAGCTAAATAGCAAGCAATCAGGAAGGGTCTCAACCTGGACATAAAATAGGAAACAAACCTTTGCAAAGGCAAGGTCTAAACTGCATAAGCAACAATTGGGCTAGCAACAAGCCAGGGATCAGATTCCAGTTGCAGCATAAAAAAAATTGCTTGTGTACTCCATATACCCAGGATTAGAGCTCAGGCATTTCAAGTAACTCAGTATAGAAAACCACTATCTACATATAGATGATAACAATGCCACTTGGGAAGATGAAAACTGTGAAAAATTATCCACAGATGAAGTCTCAAAAGAGTCTATGAATTTGACTTAAATGCAAATACCTATAGAAGAGTTTAAAAAGAATTTAAAAGCAAAAGAAGAAAGGAAGAACAAAAATGGAAAAAAAGAAATGAGAGTCACATGAGAAAATTATGAAAAAATAAACAAAGAATTCAACTCCTTTAAAAGTAAATATAACTGGATAAAAAAAATGTAACTCTTAAAAAATAAAATTGGTCAGCAGGAAAAGCAAATAAAAAAGTTAATTGAAGAAAATACACCCCCTAAAAATTAGAGTTGAGCAAATTGAAACCAATAAATCTATTCCATCAAATAAAGTAAAAGACTGAAAAAACTATAGAAAATTTAAAGTACCTTTCAGGACATATAAAGGACCTGGAAAATGGATCCAGGAGAGATAATTTGTGAATCATTGGATGACTGAAAAGTCAAGGTCAAAAAAATAACTTGGAAAACATTTTGCAAGAAATTATCAGGGAGGGGCAGCTAGTGGATAGAGCACTGGTCCTGGAGTCAGAAGCAACCGAGTTCAAATCCAGCCTCAGACACTTAATAAATGCCTGTGTGATCTTGGTCAAATCACTTAACCTCAGTGCCTTTCAAAAACTGGGAAAAAAATATATCAAGATAAACTTTCAAAATCTGAAAGAATAAAAAAGACAAAATAGCCATTGAAATAATACACAGAACTCCTCCCAAAAGAGACGCCCCCCAAGTTAAAAATTCCAACAGTTATTATAGCCAAATTCCAAAGTTCTCAAAAGAGAAAATATTGCAGCCAGCAAAAAGGAAACAATTTAAATACAAAGGAAACACAATCAGATTTACACAGGACTTAACAGCCTCAACATTGAAGGACTGGAAGACCTGGAATACTACATATCCAAGGGCAAAGATCCTGGGAAAACAATCTGCAGAATTCAACATATTCTGTTAGGGAAAAAGATGATGTTCAATGAAACTTCCAAAGTTTCTTCATAAAAAGAACAGAAATTAACAGAGAGTTCAGTTTCTAAGTATAGAGTCAAAAGAGAAGCTTAGAAAGGTAAATGAATAGGGTATGGAAAAAACAAAACAAAATAAAGCAAATGTTAGTTAAGACCATGAAATTATACAAAACCCTATAAGAGAAGATATAGTTTTTGTAACTTTTGAGAATTGTATTTTTCTTTGAATAGTTAAAGGGTTGAATATAATTGAAGAGATTTGATTTAGAAGATATGGGTGTGGTGGATTCTTGTCTCACCATTGAAGAGGACCAAGATAACATTATTATGTTTGAGACCAAAAGCCCTGATGAAAAGCTGGTCTATTTATGCTAAAGTTAAGTGTATTAGTTTCAGTTAACCTCCTTTATTTCTTCTTTGCTCACAAAGTTTAGCACTTTCTCTGTTGAGGGCTTCATAAGTTGTGTGTGTTCCTGAGTCAGTGTCTCCCATACCTTAAAATCGGTTGTAAAGGTCTTAAGAGAAACTTTCAAAATGTCCCAGTACTTAGAGCCCTTTGAGACTTTATAGTTAATTATATTTGAGGTGACTTTAGGAACAGAGGCTGAGAATTTACTTTGACAGATTGGACTTAATCCATACTTTAGTTTAAACAGTTTAAATACCCTGAGCAGGCAGCTGAAGAGGGGAGTGTGGTAGAAAATATGATTGGGGGAGGGGTACAAATGATTCATTTAATGATTTGGATGATATTTTGGCTCAAGAGGATTATGTGTCCTTGAAGTGTACTTGAAGAGGGAGTAAATTAAAAAAAGTTATTATAATTTTATGTAGTTCAAATGTCTTGAGAAGTGTGTTTCTATTGGAACAGAAGACAGGGTGGTACTTAGGGACTTTGTGGCAATGCTGCTTATTAAAAAGTCAAGCAATCAATCATTCAATCTCTGATGGTACTTTGACAGTACTTTGAGCTTATTGAGAAAACAGTCAAGTATTGATTTGATTTGATTGATGAAACCTGATTAAAAATACTTGACTGATAAAAAACCTGGGTGAAGAAACACAAAGATATATAATTCTACAGGGAAAGAAGGGATAGTGTGATCATTGAGTAAATTCTATTCAATAGACAGTACCCAGAGATGGAATGAGATACATTCCCACTTGGGCTTAAAAATCTATCCTACTCCACAGGGAGGGGGCAGAGAGAAGGGAAAGAAAAGGAAAGAAGAGACTGATAAAATGGGAAGGGGAGGGTATAAGTGAATATAAACTGAAAGCTAATTTTGAGAAAATGTTTAAAGGGGAAAGGGAGGAAAAACTTTGAAGATGTGGAATAAGAGGAAAGGAAAGAGAAAAATATAAATAGGAAAAGAAAGTATGGAGAGGAAAAACAGAATTTGTAATGATTACTATAAATGTGACTGAGATGAACTCTCCCATAAAATGGAAGCAGATATCAGAATCTTTCAATATATTGTTCCCAAGAAACACATTTGAAGCAGAGAGATACATATGGGGTGGTAAAAGAATGAAGCAAAATGGGGCAGCTAGGTGGCGCAGTGGATAAAGCACCAGCCCTGGAGTCAGCAGTACCTAGGTTCAAATCTGGTCTCAGACACTTAATAATTTCCGAGCTGTATGGCCTTGGACAAGCCACTTAACCCCATTTGCCTTGCAAAAAATAATAAAAGAATGGAGCAAAATATATTATGTTTCAACTAAAGTAAAAAAAAAATCATAGGTAGGGATCTTGATCTCAGATAAAGCAAAAGGAAATTTATATCTCATTAAAAGAAATAAGGAAAAAAACCCTACATTTTCATAAAAGATACCATAGGTAATGGAGCTATAGCATTATTAAATATGCATGTACATAGTAGTATAGCATCTAATTTTCTAGAGGAAAAATTAAGAGTAATACAAGGAAACATAGACAGTAAAACTTTAATAATGGGGAACCTCAACCTCCCGCTCTCAGAATTCAATAAATCTAACCAAAAATAAATAAGAAGGAGGTTAAGAAGGTGAATAAAATCTTAGAAAACATAGATACAATACATATCTGGAGAAAATGTATTGGGAATAGGAAAGAACAAACTGTTTTCTCTGCAGTACAAAGTACCCAAACCAAAATTGACCATGTACTAGGGCATAAAAACCTTATAATTAACTGCAGAAAGGTTGAAATAATAAATGCATAATTTTCAGATCATAATACCATAAAAATTATATGTAATAAAAGGTATTGGAGAGACAAACCAAAAATTAATTGAAAATTAAATAACTTAATTTTTAAATATTGAATGGATCAAACCGAAAATCATAGACATAATTGATAATTATATCCAAGAAAATGATAGCAATGGGACATAATACCAAAATTTATGGGATATATTCAATGCAGTTTGAAGGGGAAATTTTATATCTCTAAATGCTTATATGAAGAAAATAGAGAAAGAGGAAATTAATGAACTGGGTTTGCAACAAAAAATCTTGGAAAAGTACAAAGTAAAGATCCTTAATTAAATACTGAATTAGAAATTCTGAAAATCAAGGGACAAATCAAGAAAATGGATAGCAAGCAAACCATTGATGTAATAAATAAAACTTAAGAGGTGGTATTATGAAAAAGCCAATAAAATAGATAAACCCTTGATTAAAAAAAAGGAAAAACATAAACAAATAACCAGTATCAAAAACTGAAAGGCTGAACTCACCAGGCAAGAGGAGCAATTTAAAGAGATAATTTAGAGCTAGTTTGGCAAACTGTATGGCAATGAATTTGATAACCCGTGTGAAATAGATTAATATTCATAAAAATACACCTGCCTAGATTAACAGAAGAGTAAATAAAAATGTAAATAACCCCATTTTAGAATAGGAAATTGAACAAACTATCAATAAGAAAAAGTCTCCACATCGAGATGGATTTAGAAGTGAATTCTATTAAACATTTAAGGAACAATTAATTCATATTTTACATAAACTATTTAATAAAATAGGAGTAGAAGGAATTCTGCCAAATTCCTTTTATGATAGTTTTATGACTTTGATACCTAAACCAGGAGGAATCAAAACAGATAACTTCTAGACCATTCTCCCTAATGAACATTGATGCAAAAACCTTAAATAAAATTCTAGGAAATAGATAACACCAAGTTATTACTAGGGAAATACACAATGGTCAGGAAGGATTTATACTAGATAGGCAGGGATGATTCAATATTAATAAAACATTCACTGTAATTGACCATATCAATAGCAAAATCAACATAAATTATATGATTATCTAGACAGATATTGAAAAAGTCTTTGACAAAATACAATGTCCATTCTCATTAAAACTAGAAAGTATAGAGGTAAATGGAGTTTTACTGAAAATAATAAGTAGCATCTCTCTAAAAACAATCATCAAATACTATAATGCAATGGGGTAAACTAAGTGCATTTCCAGTAAGATCAGGAGTGAAACAAGGGTCTGCATTATCACCATTATTATTCAATCTAGAATTAGAAATACTAGATTTAGCAATAAGAGATACAGAAGTAATTAGAGGAATCAGAATTGGCATTGAGGAAGCAAAGGTTTCATTCTTTGCAGGTAATATTATGCTATATTAAGAGTACTAAAAACATCATCTGAAACACTACTTGAAATAATTAATAAATTCAGCAAAGCAGCAGGATAAAAAAAATAAAGCCACATAAATCACCTGCATTTCTATATAGGTACAACAAAGTTCATGAGCAAAAGATAGAAAGAGAAATTCCATGAAAAATTACTAGAGACAACATCAAATAATTGGGAATCTACCTCCCAAGGCAAATCCCAAAACTGCATGAACACAATTACAAAAGCATTTCTCACTCAGATAAAGTCAGATCTAAACAACTAGGAAAATGTCAATTGCTCATGTTTAGCTGGAGCTACTATAATAAAAAATGACAATTCTACCCACATTTAATTACTTATTCAGTGCCATTCCAATAAAACTACCAAATAATTATTTTGCCAAAAACAATTCTAACAAAATTCATCTGAAAAATGAAAGGTCTAAAATATCAAGGGATCTGATGAAAAAAAATTAAAGGAAGTTGGACTACTCTGCTATATCTAAAATTATACAATAAAGCAGCAGTCACCAAAACTGCCTGATACTCACTGAAAAACTGTGTAATGGATCAGTGGTTTAGGATAGGTTCAAAAGAAACATTGAATGTCTACAATAATCTATTTTTTGACAAACCCTAAGATATTACTTTCTGTGATAAGAACACATCTATCAGAGTTATGGAAAGGGAAGAAACTTATGACTGAGCAAGAAATAGATTATACTTTAAATTTCAAAATTAATGATTTTCACTATATTAAAATAAGAAAGAAATGCTTTTAAACTAAGTCAATGCTTCCAAAATTAGAAGGAAAGTAGAAAGCTGGGAAATATTCTTCATGGCTAGGGCTTCTAATAAAGGTCTCATTTCCTAAAATATATAGAGAATTGCATCAAATTTATAAGGTTACAAATCATTCTCCAATTGATAGTCAAATGAAGAAATTAAAACTATGCATAATCATATGAAAAATGCTATTGATTAGAGAAATGCAAATTAAAACAACTATGAAGTATCACCTCACACCTATCAGACTGGCTAAGATGACAAAAAGGTAAAATGAGCAAGTTGGAGAGGTTGTGGGAGAATTGAGACTTAAATGCATAACTTAGGGAGTTGTGAAGTGATGCACCCATTCTAGAGAACAATATGGAACTATGCTCAAAGTGTAATAAAACTGATCATACACTGCGATCTAGCAATTCCACTACTAGGTCTATATCCAGAATAAATCAAATAAAATTGGAAAATTCCTACATGTTCTATAATATTCTTAGCAGCTCTTTTTGTCATAGTGGCAAAAAATTGGAAAATGAGGGGATGTCCATCAGTTGAGGAATGGTTAAACAAGTTATGGCACATGAATATTATGGAATAGTTCTGTTCTATAAGAAATCATAAATGGTCAGATTATAGAGGAGCATAGAGAAATTACAAGATCTGATGCTGAGCAAAGGGAGCAGAACCAAACACTTTCACAACAACATTGTGAGTTGGTCAACCTCTATGCATATTCAGAGAGTTAGGATAATCCTTTTAGATTGTTCAGGGACAATGCTAGCCTCATCCAAAGGAAGAAATAAAAAACAAACTCTCCTCCTCAAAAAAAACACCCTAAAGAATCTGATGAACACTACATTCACTCTTTTAAAAAATTCTCTTATGTACTTCTTTCCTTTAATCTTAATTTCTTATGCTGAAAATGACTTATCTGTAAAGATGTTTAACACAAATGTGTATGTATAAAATTCACTTGACTTTTAGTCACTGAAGGGAAAGGGGTAGGATGGAAGGGTGGAAGTAAATAATGTAACTTTAAAATATATATATGCATATGGATGTATGTTAAAAATCTTTCATAACATGGATTTGGATAAATAAAATATCAATTAAAAAAGAAAATGTAACTATCAGGGAAAACTGTTCTGAACCAAGGTAAAGTAGTTATTGAAAGAATCCCTCTGTCATCTCCTGAATGAAAAAGATCACAAATTGTAAACTACCAGAACATTATAACCAAATTCCAAATTTATCACATCACTGAGAACATAGTGAAGGAAGCCAGAAAACAACAATGCAAATACCAAGGAGTCACAGGCAGGATTACATAAGATCTGGAAGTTTCTGCACTCACAATCAAAGGACCTGGAATCTCATATTCTAAAGGGCAAAGGAAATTGAATTTCAACAAAAAATAAACTACTCAGCAAAACTGTGCAATCTTTTGAAATCAGTGGTATTCAAAATTTCCTGATTCAAACTCTCCAGAACTCAACAGAAAATCTGATCTCTGAATACAAAACTGAAGATGTATGAAAAAAATTAAAGTGAAAAATAGTTATTCAATAAGACTGAGCAGTTTATATCCCTCTAGAGGAAGATGATGCCTAACTCTTCAGAAATGTAACTATATTTGGAGCAGTACACTTAAAAAAGAGTACACAAAAATTGATTTTGATATTATAATGTAAAAATAAGAAAGAAAAGAAATATATCGAGAAAAGAGGAGAGAGGCAGAATAAGGTAAAATGTATCACATGAAGAGGAATAATAGCACCCAGTGCAATAGAAGGAAAGAAGAGAGATGATTAGAATTGTTTGAATCTTACTCTCATCAGAGGCTCAAAGAAGAAATAACATATAACTTAATTGAGTTTAGAAATTTATATAAACCTGTGAAACATTCAAAGGGAAAAATAAAAGACATGGGAAGGAGAATTTATAAAGGGAAATCAGGAGGGGGAAGATTAGGTTAAGGGGAAAGAAACAGGGAAGGGAATTGAAAAAAAAAGGAAGGAAGTAGGAAGAGTAGATGTAGACTTGGAAAGGTGAACAAAAAAAAACAGGTTGTTAAGAGGGAGCATAGATTTTGAGAGATGGTAGTTAGAAGCAAAACACTAGTGAGGAGGGCAAGAATGAAAGGAAGTACAAAAGTACAGAAAAATAGGACAGAGGGGAAATATAGAGTTAATAATAATGATTGTGAATGGCATTAACACTCCCATAACATGGAAGAAAATAGCAGAATACATTAAATCCAGAATCCTACAATATGCTTTTTATGAGAAACATATTTGAAGCAGAATCATATATATATACATATATGAAATAAAGGGAAAAGGCTATAGAAGGACATATTATACTTCAGCTGAACTTAAAAAAATAGTGGTAGCAATCCTCAGATAAAGCAAAAGTAATAATAGATCTAATTAAATAAGACATAAGAAAGGAATCCACAACTTACTAAAAGTTACCATAGACAAAGAAGCATTATCAAAGCTAAGCATATACATGGCAAGTGATACAGCATCCAAATTCTTAGAGAAGTTAAATGAGTTACAGGAATTCATATACAGCAAAACTATACTAATGGGGGACCTCAACCTCCCTGTCTCAGAATTAGATAAATCTAATCATTAAACTGGAAAGATGTTAAGGAGGTGAATAGAAATTTAGAAAAGTTAATCAATTGAAAAAATGTCAATTATTTATGAATATGGTGAATGAATATAATAAAAATGTCAGTCCTATGTAAATTAACTTACATACCAATCAAATTTCCAAACCCTGTTTTATAGAGCTTGGAAAATTAGTAACAAAATTCATCTTGAGGAAGAAAATGTCAAGAATACCAAGCAAATTCAAGAGAAATAATTTCAAAAGAAGATGATATGGCTATATCACACCTAAAACTATATTATAAAACTAATCAAACCACTTATTCTGGCTAAGAAATGGAAGAGTGGGTCAGTGGAATAGATTAGGTACAAAAGAAACAGGAATAAGCAACTACTGCAATCTACTGTTTAACAGACCCAGCGATTCCAAATTCTGGTATAAGAACCTACTATTGACAAAAACTGCTGTAAATACTGCAAAAGAATATGGTTGAAACTAGGCATACACCAATATTTAACAAACTTTACCAAGGTAAGCTTGAAATATGCACATATAGAAAAATGTTTATAACAGCTTATTATAGTGTCAAAGAAATGGAAATTGAGGGGGTGTCCTTCAACTGGAGAATGACTGAGAAAGTTATGGTTTATGATGCAAAAGGATACTCATATTCTATAAGAAATTATCAGCAGGGAAATTTCAGAAAAAAACAAAAAAGACTTACATGAACTGATACTGAGTTAAGTTAACAAAATTAGGAGATCATTGTAAACTTAACATAAACATTATATGATTGTCAACTATGAAGAACTTAATTGTTATCAACAATACTTTGAACAAAGACAATTCTAAAAGTCTTGTGATAGAAAATGCTACTCACATCCATAGAAAGAAATATAGACTAAGTGCAAAACAAAGCATATGATTTTCACTTTAAAAAACATTGCAGGTTTTTTTTCTTCCTCACCTTTTTCCTCTTTTGTTCTGCTTCTTCATTCACAAGTTGACTAATGTGGAAATGTTTTTCATTTGACTGTACATGTATGCTCTATATCATGAACTTGCTATCAAGGGGTAGAGGTATGGTTATAGAGGAAGAAAATGTGATACTCAAAATCTTACAAAAATGAATGTTGAAAACTATTTTACATGTAATTGGAAAAATAAAATTAAAATAAAAAGTGGGACTCATTGGTCACATACAAATGTACTCTCTTTACACACACACACACATATGTATATTATATATATACATATTTATAAATCTAAGAACTTTGATATATGCATGACTTCTTTTGTAACAGTAAAGTATATTCAACACAAACAAAACTACTTAATGGACATATTTGCACCTGTAATCCATCAAGAACTCTCCTTTAAGAGGTTGGAAGCACTCTTCTTTTTTGGATGCTCTGAAATTGCAACTGTTAATTACATTTCTCAGAGTTGTTAAAGTAGTGTATATGTATTAAGTGAAAAACAAAAAAAATCACATTTATTAAAAAACAAGATATAAGTATTTTTATATCTTAAAAAAGCAGAGTGTACAATATGTCTTTTTCTGCAATTAATTCCTTGACACATTCAATGCATTCATAAAGTTTTGTCTTGCATTCTTCATCATGAAAATATGTATTTCTCACATTCAATAATATTAAGTCCATTTTTTACAAAACTGCCGGGTTTTTATTTACAACGCCGGCTTCTTTATGCTAGTCCGTCCTCTTACTCACGAGTCCAACGCGTGATGAGTCTTCGGGGTACCTCCGGCCCCCACTCTTTGATGGGGGAAGAACCAGACAGAGCGCCTGAGGTGGGTAATGAGTCTTTATTCTTCTATGTTCACATTCCCGCTCCCCCCCACCTCTCAGCAGACCCTTTTATCCCCTCTGTCCTCCCTCCCATGAACTCTTACTCAATGAGGGGCCAAGTTCTGTAACATTCCCTTATAAGGTGATTATGTTTCCCCCTCTAAGCGACCGCCAGGCCTCTTCCCCCCGCCCCCAACATCTCCCCCTTTCTGTTTTACAAGGTTATCACTTGGTGTGACCTTAAGCGGTGCTGAGGTTAGCCTTAAGCGGTGTCATTTCTACTGGCCTCTGATAGCCGGGGGCGAGGAACCCTGTCTTAGGTCATCTCCTTCAACCCAGGACCTTGCCCGTCCTAGGCGCCCGACACCCTCAGGGCCTGTCTTAGGTGGCTGGGTCAGGAGAAGTTGCCCGTCTTGGGGTTTACCTCGTCTTACCCCTAGGTGTCACATGTCATGCATGGCGGCTAGCCAGACTTGGGGATCCTCCCCCGTCTCCATGGCCATGAAGGCTTTCTGAGTAAGAAGCATATAGCCCCTCTGTCGCCTAGCTAGGCGGCAGAAACAGACAACAAGTAGGGTGATTCCCAGAATCAGCGTCCTTGTTCACCCTCAAGGGGGTATCCTCCCGCCATCTGGCAATCCCTCCATGGTATGGGATCCTCGATGTCTTCCCCTGTGGCCACACATGAGGGGCCCCACCGAGGCAGAAGGGAGCCCCATCGATGTATTGGTCACTAGCAGGCGAGGGTAGATCGGGGAGTTCCGTGCTCCCGGAAGGGGAGAGGGAATAACTCAGAGTATTCCCCATGTCGGATTTCCTTCAGATGGAGCACCTCCAAGGATCCCTACGATGATCAGAAGGCCTGAAAAAGAAAGAAATTCCTCTCACCCCGTAGGGTTGGGCATTAATCAAGGTCTCTTATCTTGTAAACAGGGAGCCATCTTTCTGGCTCTTCTATCTTATCCTCGGGATGAAATGACAGGTGGCCCTGTCTTCTGTTCTTTACCGTTACAGGGCCATGCCAACCTCCCTCTTCATCTCTCCACATGACTTTAGAGCCTGGTAGGGCCTTGGTGGGAGAGGGCAGGAGCATTGGTTCTTTCTTAGCATGTCCTTTTGGGGAGAAAAATCTCTGGGCGGCTGTAGTGCCGTCATCCCTGACTTGTAGGAAATTCATGGTAAATAGTACCTGAGACAGGTCTGAATGGGTCAGTGACCTGCCAACTCCCCCTTTCTGTTTAAAAAGATAGGATGTAGCAGAGTATCCATGTAAAGCTGGCACAGGGTGGGGCTATTGGCCATTCCCTGAGGTAGGACGGTGAACTGATAACGTTTACTGGGGGCTTGGAAATTGATCGCGGGGAGGGAAAAGGCAAATTTTTCTTTGTCCTCCGGGTGGAGGGGAATGCTATAGAAGCAGTCTTTAACATCAATCACTATAATAGTCCACCCTTGCGGGACTGCAGTGGGCATAGGGAGACCAGGTTGGAGGGTCCCCATGGGTACCATGTTGGCATTTACTGCCCGAAGATCAATCAACATTCTCCAACTCCCCCCTTTCTTTTTTATGACAAAGACGGGGGAGTTATACGGGCTAAGGGACGGTTCCACTTTGTTCTCGCGCAGGAGGGTCATTACTATGTCTGTGAGGGCGATGAGCTTTTCTTTTGTCAGGGGCCACTGCTCAACCCAAATAGGTTTCTTATTAATCCATGTTATTCTGGGGGAAAAGCTCATCTCTAGAGTGGCCCCAATTAATTTCCCCGCAGGCTATCAGGGGTGGCAAGTGTCAGGTTAAGCTGGCTCAAGATGTCTCTACCCCATAATGCATAAGGGAGGTCGGGTAGGCACAGTGGGGTGAAGAGTCCAGATTCTTCCAAAGCTGACCACCGTAAGGCGTGTGCTGCTTTCATGGCAGATCTATTGCCCCCCACCCCCGTCACTGCTTGAGGGCTCTGTAGGAGTGGCCACTCGCGCCTCCACTGTCCCCTATTTATGACAGAGCAATCGGCTCCAGTGTCAATTATCCCTTCGAGCTTCTGATTTTCCACCGTGACGGTTAACAGTGGTCGCCCAGAGCTGACCGGGTGGACCCAGTTCACATGAGCGGGAGGGGCCCGCAAGGGCAGCGCCTTTCCCACCTCTTGGCCCTGTTTTACCAAGGTGGGAAAGGGGTGGGGGTTTGTGACCCTTACGGATGTGGGACTTCCGGGACCAAAAATGACCTGGGTATGGGTGACTAAGTCCACACATCTCTCAGCCCCTGTGATGAGCGCTGGGAAAATATTTAGCTCAATGGGAATCATCGAGGTTTCCCAAGGCCCGATCTCTCTCTGCTGTGTCCCTTCTCTATAGTCAACCCTCACGGGGATAGTCACAGTAATGGGGCCGCTGTCTTCGAGCACGGGGGGGGGGGGGGGGGGGGGGGGGGCCGTGGCTGGGCCCCTCCCTTTCCCTTTTCCCGACTTCCCTTTGGATCGGCAGAACCTGGCTATGTGACCTGGCTTTCCACAGGAATAACAGGTCGGAACTGAAGTGGAGGGGGGCCGCTGCCTGCACTGTGCTTTGAGGTGCCCTGGCTTTCCGCACCCAAAACAGGTGGGTCTCACCTGCATACCGCGAAGGGCGGTCAGGAGGCTATCCTCCCGGTTCTCCATGGCAGTCACTAAGGCTTGAATTGAATCCTCGCTGGGCATGTCCAGCAATTTGTCAACAATTTCTTCTAATGAAGCGTCGGGGGGAAGGCTGCTAATGGCTGCGATCCCTTTGGGGCGAAGACCCTCTTTAATCAATTGTCTCATAAGTAGATCAGATCCCGGGGTGTCTCCCATTATACGAGTCACTGTCTCTTTAACCTCGTTCACAAATGAGAGGGGTGTCTGATCTGCTCTCTGCTTCAGCCCAACCAACTTCTGTGTGGCTCTCCCCCCTTTCACGGCTCCAATCTTATCCCAAGCTGCAGCATGTGTTTCTTTAACAGTCTCTAGCTCAAACTGGCCATACTGGGCCTGAACAGCAGGGTCAGTATAGGCTTCAGTTCCACACAGGAGGTCAATGGCTAAATCCAGGGGAGTATAACCCTGGGATTTTGCCAGCTTAGAGGCCTCTCTGCGGGCCTGAGCCTTAAAAGCTAAATATGAGGAGGCATCCAGGCACGCAGCTGCAATTTCGTCAAAGTCAGCAGGGGTCCAAGGGTGAGTAGCAAAGAGGTTTTGCATCAGTCTTTTTACATAAGGGGAGCTTGGGCCGTATTTAGTCACGGCCTCCTTAAGTTCCTTAAGCGTCTTAAAAGGGACAGGGCGGTAGTCTCGGGCTCCGGTAAGGGGGTCCGTAAATACCGGGTAGAGGCCCCAGTCATCCCAGTCCTCCTCCTCCCCTTTCTCTATTGCTATGGAGGCACTGGTGGCAAGTAGGCCGGATGGGCGGAGCCCTTGAGGGGATCTCTGAAGGGCGGACAAGGAACACGGGGGATTTTTTGCCTCTGTTTCCTGGCTGGGCCGCCAAGTCTGGGGCGCGGCAGCTGTCCAATCAGCGCGGACTTCTCCCTCTTCGTCAGCAGCCTCCCGGTCCCACCTACTCACGCTCCTCTTCCTGCCACCCCTGAGGACTGTTTGCACCCCTCCCTTCCCGCGCTCGGAAACTTCCGGCCCTGAATCTCTAAGTGCGCCACATTCATCGCCCTCCCCCTTTTCATTCTGTCTCGGTAAGGAGGGGCATGCGGCATTTTCTTCTCCCTGGGGGCCCCTTGTTCCCCCATTGTTTCTTCTAAGTTCCTCCCATGGATACAGGGGAGGGGGTGGCCTTCCCTCTTCCTCTGAGCTCTCTGAATCCGATCCCGCCAACGAGCTACCCACCTGAGTGCTGATTGTTCGTGCCAAAGTCACCTTCTGGGGATGCAGGGCTGCATCCACTATCTTGTACACTGTAAAATCCTCAGGGGTCAGTTTTCCCGGGCAGGTGTCATCATAGGAGGCCATCTGCTGCCCTACCACCTTCCATTTATCTGGTTGGATCCCACTATGTTGCACCCAAGGGCAGATGTTCCAGATATTCTCAACAAAAGCACGGCACGTCTTGATAGGTAATTTACGGCCATGCTTAGCGCAGAGTTTATAAAGCTGCACTGCAACGGCCTCTTTTTCCTCCGGCTCAAAGGCGGGAATACTATTCCGGCCCCCCATGCTGTCTACTAGCCGAGGCTGCAATCCTAACAGGTGGCAGAACTGGAAAGTTCCCGTTCGGCAAAAGAGAAGGAGGCAGCAGGGCACAATCAGACAGGCCAGCACGGCAAGTAGCGTGATTAGAGCAGAAGGAGAAAGGGAGGGGAAAGAAAGCATAGTCAACACAATAGGGGTATGTCCCTCAGGCAATATCTGAGAGTAAACGCCCTCTCCTTCCTCCCGGTCAGAAACGACCGAGGCTGTCTGGAGAATCCGACCAGCGGATTCAGACGTTCCCTAGCAAAATCAGGTCCCTGTTCCGGGGGCCACTTGCCGGGTTTTTATTTACAGCCGGCTTCTTTATGCTAGTCTGTCCTCTTACTCACCAGTCCAACGCGTGATGAGTCTTCGGGGTACCTCCGGCCCCCACTCTTTGATGGGGGAAGAACCAGACAGAGCGCCTGAGGTGGGTAATGAGTCTTTATTCTTCTGTGTTCACATTCCCGCTCCCCCCCACCTCTCAGCAGACCCTTTTATCCCCTCTGTCCTCCCTCCCATGAACTCTTACTCAATGAGGGGCCGAGTTCTGTAACATTCCCTTATAAGGTGATTATGTTTCCCCCTCTAAGCGACCGCCAGGCCTCTTCCCCCCGCCCCCAACACAAAACATCTAGTTTTCCAAATGTAGCCTTTACTTTAGTATATAGATTTTCGAAATCAATTGAATCAAATGATTAACAAGTCATTTAGGAATATTTTTCCAACTCTTAAAAAAATTTCCAAATATTTCATCAGGTGTCACATATTGCAATATCATGTTTGGGCTGGTAATTTTCAGTAATACTAAAAATACCTGACTGGCAGTTTATCAATATATTTATCAGAGTTCATCCCTCTCTTAATCAGTAAAAGACTTCCAGACCCCAAAGAAGAAAAAAATCTGACCCCAATATAAAGTCATACAGATTTTTTTACTTTATTCTGAGAATGGTTTTGAAGGACTTTTGAATGAAAAAGTAAATTGAGGATAAATATTGTTTTATTTTCCATTTTCAGCATTTTATCTGAAATTTTTTACTATCTTTCCTCTAGTAAGCAGTTTCTTTTTCTCTTTTGCAGAAATTGTTATAATCTGGCTGCCTTTGTTTTGTGTAATTGGTCTTTTCACTGTACTTCTATTTCTGAAAGTCTGTTCTGTATTGTAAAAGAATTAATCTAAGTTCCATTGAGTACTCAACTGTACAGATCCCTATCCTTCCATAAGTCTGAGATTATTTTGAGTGGATTTCATTTTGAAATTTCTTCTTGAAAATTTTATGTATGTATGTGTATATGTGCATACACACATGTATATACACATAAAAACCAAATATTTGTTTGTTTGCATGCTTACATATATGTAAGAGAGAAAGAACAGATAGAAAATGACAAGAAACACATTGTGTAACATGGAAGCATTTCCATGTGCAACATGGAATCACATAAGAACCTTTAATGTTTAGTTAATGATTAGTTAAGCTTTATTAATTGATTAATGAATTGATTAATTGAGATCTTGAATGTTCATTGCATTGCTCAGAAGGGGAAATTAACAATGATATACCAAACGTTTCTGTGACTTTTGCAAGCCAAGTTTACTCAAAAAATATGTGTCAATCAATCTGCTTTAGACTTTTTGATGAAGGAAAGAGCAGCTAACAACTGTTTTTTTAAAGTCAATAGTGATTTTAATAACTTTGACTGACATTTCTATAGTATTTGTAATTATAATATCTTGCATATATCATCTCAAAATAACCTGTGCAGTTGGTACTAATTGACATTGTTATGCACATTTTATGGATGATGAAAGAGATTTAGAGAGCTCAAGTGATTTGTCAATGGTCATACACAAATGTCAGAAGAGGAATTTGATGTCAATCTTCCTATTTTCTGCTTTATGATTATAATGATAGCATGTTGACACCAGGGAATCTTGTCCTTAAAATTTTTATGTTGCTAACTAATTGCTTGAGTTTAATCAAATTATCTAAACTTCCTAAGTCTGATTTTCGTCTTTTTTAAAATGAAAGATTTGGATGGGGTAGTCTCTAATATCCCTTGAAATTTTTAGACTATGAGGCTTTCAGGAGCAGCTTCTGATTAGTCCCATTTGAAATAGTGTTATTGTATACATATTTTTTCTTTGAAATTGCAGCTTCAATTAGGCCCTACAGAAATTAATTCATAAATAGGAAGAATAATTTTAAAGTGATAGAACCACTTAGAGTAGAAACATGAAGCAGAAAAATCAATAAAACTTCAAATTTCTTTTGCATCAATTTCTTTACAATACCAATAATTTAAAAAGTATGTATATATAAATATATATACATATATATATATATATATATGTATATACACGAGGTACACAACTACATATATTCTTCTAATGTTTGTTTAATTTGAAAGGAGTAGTACAGATTAGTGATCAAAAATTACCTCTTGAACAGCAAGTCAGTTTGTAAACAGAGTAAAACTAATTCATCATATATTAGAAAAATCTTTATAATACTTTATGGGTTGGACTGTTTTAAAAAAGAGTTTAGCATCTTCTTCAAGAATAGAAAAACAAAACTTTATATCCATATTATCAGCAATCCATTATATACTCGTGGAAAGCTGACAGGGACCAATGCTTTCCATGTTCATAGAGCTATGAGACAGTCTATCTCTATAGTTGTCTGTCCAAATCTAGTGCAAATTCATGGTATTTTCTATATCTTGCTGATACAGATTGAGAAAATACACATAGATTCAATGAATGGTCATTGTTTTGTAAACTTTTTTTCTGTAATTTTCATAAACAATGTTATCTCAGACTTCAGTTTTTTCAAAAGCTTTTTAATGATTTGATCTCATTTCACACAGCCTCAAAATGTAGATCCCTTCCTTCCCTTCTATAATGAGTCCTGAAAAATGTAAGCTCTTAGTGTATAAGCACAGATTCAAAATAATAGAACTCAAGCATTTATCATTTATTTATTTAGCAAGACAATCAAAGAATATATTAACATCGCCAGTGAATGGAGAAAGAGAACTCACATATAGGTAATATTTATGGCCAGGCAATATGTAGAAGCATATTTAAGGAATCTCTGTGTCAAGGGTGTGTATATGTGACTGAGGCAAATCACACATCTATTACTAACAGGGTTGCTAAAAATCATTGGAAAATTGTCTTGTTCTCTGTCCTGAGATATATGTATTGGCTGGAATTTTTTTCACCAAACTTTCTAAGTGTTGTGATTGCCAGGGTACTTTCTAGTTCCATCTTTTTCAGGCCTCAAGTCTTTAGGACAATCAACAGTAATCTCATCCCATCTATTGAGTTGCAGGTCTCTTTTTAAGTCATTTTCTGACCAAAACAAGCTAAAATTCTTTTAATTCATCAACATGAGTCATCACATCTAGCTAATCACCACTCCAAGTTAAGCACCAGACAAAAAATGGGAACTGACAAAATCCACAAGAATTAGCTAATCATTATCACCATATCATCATCATCATCATCATCATCATCATCATCATCACCATATTGAATTTTTCCTTTTTTCTTAAATTGCCTATGTTCTCTTGAGTCTATGATGACTCAAGGAATATAGTTTCCAAATTCCTCTTTGACTTGCGGTTACAATTATTACTCCTGCTTTGAGCTAAATTGCCAGCTTGTATCCTTACAAACTAATTTGTCCACTGAATTCTGTCCCCAAACCCAACAGAAAATAAATGAATGTTTAGTGTAATTCCAAGATTCTTTATAATCGATAAGGGTATGAACTCAAGATAGCATCTACTATATGTCATTATAATTTTTTTAAAATTCAAATAGTGTCCTATTTGTTTCTCATAAAAAATTTGTGAAGAAGGTGCTAGAATTATCTATATTTTACAATTGTGAATATTGAAGCAAATAGGGATTTAGTGACTTACTAAAATAAGTTATTATTTGAAACTATATATGAACTTTATTCTTTCTAGCATTAGGTCCAGCTCCTGACATTACCAGCTGCCTCAAAGTGTGCCAATGAATCTAGATGATGAGGTAGATAGGATCTAGAATCCTGTTCTTATTAGCAGCAAACAACTCACTATTTCCCTAAAACATATATATAGTCATCCACTTCCTGATTTTAATATAACTTTAATAATTTATTTCAAACTGACTCCCTCATAATTCAATTTTCCACCTAAACTTTCTATTATATACTATCCTTACTGCCAAAATCAATGTTACCTGGAATATTGTATAAATTTTTTTTGCAAGGCAAATGGGGTTAAATGGCTTGCCCAAGGCCACACAGCTAGGATATTATTAAGTGACTGAGGCTGGATTTGAACTCAAGGACTCCTGACTCCAGGGCCGGTACTCTATCCACTGTGCCACCTAGCTGCCCCAAATAGAGTATGATTTTAATGTGAGTTGGAAAAATTAAATATATATGAACAAAAGAAATAACAGAGATGTAGCAAATAATTAACTTTTATTATTTCATTTTTTCCAATTACAAGCAAAGATAGTTTTCAACATTTATCCTTTTATAAACTTTGGAGTTCCACATTTTTATACTACCCTCCCTTCTGTTTCCCCTCCCCATGGCAGTAAACAATCTTATATTACCTGAACATGTGTGATCATGTTAAATTTATTTCCATAATACTCACATTGTGAAAAATAAATAAGAATTGAGGGGGAAGAAGGAGTTAGTGGGGCAGAAGTTAGAGTACTAATCCTGGAGTCAGGAGAAAGTGAGTTCAAATCCTATTTCAGACAACTGATACTATCTGTGTGACCTGGGGAAAATCACTAAACCTGTTGCCCCAAATGAACAAAAAAAAAGGAGAAATAAATAAAAATAAGAGCTAAGGGAGAAAATTTATGAGGTTTGTAAAAGAAATAAGAGCAAATTTAAGAAATGAGCACAGTATGCTTTGCTCTACATTAAATATTATGTCTCCATAACTTGCCATTTTCTGGATGTAGATGGATTTTTCATAGTTGATCATCTCACTATGTTGCCATATATATATATATGCATATATATAACATTCTTCTGATTCTGTTCTTTTCATTTAAAATCAGTTTATCTAAATCTTTCCAGTCTTTTTTTAAAGTTAGTTTTTAAGTTTTTTTTAATTACATCCAAAGATAGTTTTTCACAGTCATCCTTTTGTAAACTTTTGAGTTCTACATCTTTCTATTATCCTACCTTCCTTCACCCTCCCATGGCATTGATCAATCTAATATAGATTGTACATGAACATTTGTGTGATATACAGTTCTGTGTTAGTCATGAAGTGAAAGAAAAATTAGAACTAAGTGGAAAAAACTCATTAAATTTTTAATTTCTATATTTTATCAATATAATATAAAATTACTATGGAAAGCAACAATGAAACAGATCAATTCCAGCTCTCATGTTATATTTTAATTATTTCTCAAATAAAAATTTGAGTATCAAAATGTCTCTTTTAGAAAAATTATGCATAAATCTAGAGCACATTATTCATTTTTATGAGAACATTTTGCATAGTGTCATGGAGGTTGATAAAATTGATTTAGATTAGTATTAGTATATTTTTACTCAAGTGGAATTATTCCCACAATTAGTTACTTGATATTTATAAATGGAGGCTTTTTCAGCATCTTAACATGTCTGAAATTCAGCAGGTATATGAGACACAATGACTGAGAAGAAAAAATTCAAATAGTTTCCTGCAAATAATATTTTTAAGAAATAAAATTATCGATGTATGGTGTGGTCCATGCCTGGAGAGGTATGAACAGAGTCAGGATTTGCACTGTATGAGCCTAATGGAGGTAGCACATGCACAAACCCTTCAGTGAAGCATATGTACTGACTGTCTAACCTGGTGGTTTATGTGTGGTTAAAATCAAGATCAGAAACACTCTTTTATACACATATCTGAACTGCATTATTTAAGCTATGTATAATGACTATATAAGAGTCTATGAACACTAAATTGATAACATAGATAAATAGCAACAGGCATACATTTATTGTATGTGCTCAATTCAGTTTTTTAGGGATTCTGTAATTTGAGGCAAACTGCAGCTTGATGTTGCTTTCCCTCTTTCCTTTCCTCATATTTGAGTCTAAATATATACAAATTTAGCTGTTTTCTATGAAAATGATTGGAGTCATATAGAAATTACATATATAATACAGATCAGTGAGCAATTCTTAATTTTTATCATTATTTCATTTTATCATTATTATTTTCACTTGACTACACATGCCTGAATACATGTCCACAGTACACTTAAATAATTATACAACTGATAATCTGATGTGTGAGTCCATATATTTTTGTTTGTGCATGTGCATGTGGATAATGATGGTACACTCATTGCTATGACCAATCTCTGAATGTTCTGCCCCCTATCAAATAATTCCTCTAATGACTGTATGATTGGATTCAGAGATATTTTGGAAGGTATGCTCATGTCTCAGAAATTGCACAACAGCAACAATCAAACATGATTTTCACAAGGGGTGCTAGATATCTGCTCACGAATGTCAGAGTAAAGAGGGAATATAACCTGGGTTTCACTTCTCATGAATTATCACCATCATCAAAGCTTTATCCTCTTAGATTCAGTGTCTCCATATTCTTCTGCTATACATTCATATTCTCCCTCTTACTCTATGATTAAACTAATCTTATCTTCACTTTCTCTTCTTTTATACATATGGTGCCCTAGAACTTGAAACATATCCCTTCCTCAAGTTAACGAAAATCCCAAATGAACTTAATTCTTCTAAATAAACCTAATACCCTCAAGAATCTATTAGCAACCAGGACAAAGATTTTCTATCCTTTCAAGCAAAATTCTCCAGAATCTTTGATGCCATTATCACTAGTTTACTGTGATCCTCTCAGATCTCCTCAGGACTCCAAGGTACCCTGAAGAATTTATGTATTCTCTCAGCTTCTACCTTTTAAGTACCTTACAGATTGCTTTTCCCTCATTCTTCATGGACCAATGTTTCCCACCCAAGTTCTATTTTTAGATATTTAACTTCAACAAAAATTTTTACAGAAAAATATTTAGTTCAATTCTATGACCAGACTAAACAGTTTTCCCCTAATAACTAGGTTTAAGTGCTTCACTATATCTCAGTGTTGCTTGGAAGGGAATAGAATAGAATCAGAATAATTTAATACCCGCATAATATTAATCCCCAATGAGTTCATGTTGGGATGAGGTTCAACAGTCAGATGAATCCATCTGCTGTACTGAAGTGCCAGATGTCACTCCCCAAAACCACTGCTTGATCATGGGTAATTAATGTGGCACCATCTAAGACATTCAACTGAGAAATTCTCCTGTATTCCAAGCTCATTCTTCCAAGTTTAGTAACTTTACCAAATTCTCAGGCTTCTCATATTACACTTTAACCAAAACTGCTTTTCCGAGTGACTTTTCCTCAATCCTCATTCTTTTTGATATCTTTGTAGGTAATTTCTCCAGAGGTTTTTGGGATACCACTCTCTCTCTCTGAGTTTTATTACTACCTATCCAACTACTCTTTCTTCACCTAATTTTCTAGATAACTCTTTCATCTCACATTTTTTATGTCATTCCTCTTCCTGTCTTCTTCTTTTCCTCCCTCTCTACAATTTAACTTGGTGATCACATGAGTTCTAATAAATTTAATTACCTTTCCTATCATTGTTTCTCAAATCTGACTTTCTTGACTTAATTTGTCTGTTGATCTGTAATTTTTGCAGCTCTAATTCTCTTTCATAAATCTTAAATTGAAGGACCAGTATGACTTAAAATAAGAATCTCTAAAACAGAAGTCTCCTCCAACTCTGACCTTCCCTATTACTAGAAAGGCTATACTTATAGTGTCCAAGTGTCCACATACTTATAGTGTCTAAGGCACACAATCTAGAAGTGTTCTTGTATTTTTCTCTTTGTCACACCCCATATCAAAACTGGTGAGAAGACCAGTCAATTTTACCATTAATGTCTCTTTTTATCCTCTGACAGCATTACCACTTTAGTATTTACTCTAATTCCCACTTACTTTGATTATTGTAATTGCCTGTTATTAGAACTGCCTGCCTTTCCAAATTCAAAACATTTTCAGTTCATTCACTACAATGATTTTCCTATATTGAAAATCTAATCATGTCACTCTCTTCAATAACTCTGGTAGTTAGTTTCCTATTATCTTCCTATTATCTTCAGGAGCACAAAAAAATATTGTTTTGACATTCAATACCTATCAAAATCTGTTTCTCCCATGACCTTTTAACTTTTCTCACTTTTTACTCCACAGCATACACTTTTTAATGCAGTAAATCCACTGACACTGACTTACTGATCATTCCATTAACAACACATTCAGTCACTCAGATCTGAGCATTTTCTGTAGCTGTCCCAAATGCTGGAATGCTCTCTGTTCTCTGCTCAATTGTCTGACCTTTTTTGCTTTGCTTGAATTCCAAATAAAGTTCCATTATCTACAGAAATTCTTTCCTAAACTTTCTTAATTTCAGTTGTATTCCTCCCTTTAATTATGTCCATATTAGCTTTTAAATAACTTGATTTAAATTTTTATTTTTATTTAAGGCAATGGAGTTAAGTGCCTTGTCCAAGGTCACAAAGCTAGGCAATTATTAAGTGTCTGAGGTCAGATTTGAATTTAGGTCCTCCTGACTCCAGGGGCAGTGGTCTATACACTGTGCCACCTGGCTGTTCTAAATAGCTTAATTTTTGCATATTTATTCGTATGCTGTCTCTTCAAATAGTCTGAAAATTCCTTGAGAATAGAGAATGCCTTTTACCTCATTTTCAGATCATCAGCTCTTAGAATAATGTCTAGTGCAAAGTTGGAGTTTAAAAAATATTCAAAGATTAAATAACTGACAGACTCCCTGAATGATAATTTCAAAGATGCCCCAGGAATAGGTGAATGTGATTCAAAAACCTGAAATCTTTTTGGAAATTCTCAAAAAAACCCTGCTTTTCAGAACATAGCAAGATGATAAAAAAAATTTTGGAGTATATGCACATGCTCTAAAAGCTATTGGTCCCTTAAATGTCAACATAATTCTTCTAGACGCAGGCTTTGCATGTTTTCAATGTGGACGAATAGTTTCCATTAACTTTGATATGTTGTTATATCCAATTACACCATGAAAAGCAAATTATCAATTTTCAATGTATATGTGATAATAGGGCTCACTTATCAGAATTTTCTGTTTCAGGCAACTATAAAGAGGTTATTCTACTACAATGCATTGACAATTTTATAATCTCCAGATTACAGTCAGTAGTAAAAAGTTAGGCAAAAATCAAAATCAGGAAATTTCAAACTTAAACAAACAACAAAATGAGGAAATTGTCTCCTTCTGAGTTCATTCTACATAATTCAACAAAATGTACTGAGTTCATAATATTTCCAGAATATTATGGAACATGTGAATACATGAATTAATGGATCAAATACATCAATATTATTAACAAAATATGCAAATTTCAAATAATATTTTAAGATCACAAAAATTACTTTTCACTTTAAATCAAAGGCAGCATAAACTCACTATAACAGTTTTCTATAGGTTGCTACTTACATGGATTACTGGCCTTGTTAATGTTGAAAGGCTCAAGTCATCAACACCCTTTCATCTTTTGATATACTTGTGCATTATTTCCCATAGACTCTTTTTTTTTTAGGTTTTTGCAAGGCAAACAGGGTTAAGTGGCTTGCCCAAGGCCACATGGCTAGGTAATTATTAAGTGTATGAGACCGTATCTGAACCCAGGTACTCCTGACTCCAGAGCCGGTGCTTTATCCACTACGCCACCTAGCCGCCCCATCCCATAGACTCTTTAAAGAGTTCCACTCAATGTGGGTACCTTTGTAACAGGAAATAACTTGAAGTTCTTAGAAACATTAGAGACTTTCCCCAGAATACCCTAAGCTGCTCTCATTTGTTAGCTTAATTCTAGGTTAAGTTCATTTTAATATGCTACTAATAGGATCATGTCACTAAAACACATCAATAGTGCATATCAAAATCTGGAATAAAATGGGTATGCAATAAGAAAACTACTTGATCTTTTACTTATCATCAATGTAATAAAATAGTTCTATGATAGGAAGCATTTATATTGATAGATGGCAGATAATTTGTTTCAATTTATTGATATTTGGATACTTACTGAAAATCCATATATAACATTCATTTTAAAAATAATTATAAAAATTTTCTATTTGCTGGTAAATTATAAAAGAAAATATAGCTCCTAATTCAAAAAGTTTTATATTTATGTGCAGTTAGTTGAGTAACTTTTTTGGCTTTAACACATTTAACTAGACTAAGCAATTGATATTCAAGACAAATAATTTCTTTCATTCTAAACATGTGAAGATAATACCAACCCTAGAGGCAAATAATGGAAAATAAATTTTAGCCCATACCACTGCCTGAAGGCAGATTCATCTCAGTAAAATCAAGGTTAGTCACATATGAGAACTGTATAATCTTACAAGGAAACTATTTGTTAAACTATTTTGGAAAAACATTAAATTATACTTTCAAAATGCTGCAGATTTTTAAATCAAATTCTATAAATTTGTCTATAATGTTTTACCAGTTTTCTATATTCTAATTAATGATTCATTTAATCATTGTTATAGTAAACATTTGCCTTGCTAACAGTCCAGAAAATGATGTTTTATTGTTATTCAGTTGTTTCTATTGTGTTCAATTCTTTATGACCTCATTTGAGATTTTCTTGGCAATGAAAATGGAGTAAGATGCCATTTCTTTCTCCAGTCCATTTACCATATGAGGGAACCTAGGCAAAAACGATTAAGTGACTTCTTAGGATCACATAGTAATAATTGCCTGAGGCTGGATTTGAATACAGGTCCTCTTAATTCTAAACTCAATTTTCCACCCACCTATTTGCTCCAGAAAATAGCTTACCTGTCTCTAAAATGAAACTTCTTTCATTTTGGATATAAACAATTGAAAGTAGAGTTTGAAATGCAATATGAAATATTGTTTTTAATTTTCATCACAACTTTTAAAATTCCTTACTAATATGGTTTCTTAAGTGATTTGTAATGCAGCAACCTCTATGAAGAGCAATTCTTGTTTATAATCTAAAACAATATACAAGATCCAGAAGGTAGGGGAAAAAACAAAATTGTTTTAATCCATAAAATGCTAATATTTAATATGTACAATAAGGGTTCTTACTCTAGTATAAACTAATTAAATTAAGAGCAAATAGAAATGTATTGATTACTAAAATAATTAAAATATTTAATGGAATAAAGGTTATTTGTTCCACTTTTTTTTCTTTATTCATTTAGGAGATTCTATACCTTAACAAACAATTCGATCAAATATTCTGTGAAATATTTTTCTCTCTTTACACATTAACAAACAGATTCTAGGACAAATGAAGAGATCTATGGATCAATTAGTTGGTTTATTCATTGATTTCAAAGATTTCTATATAAAATGGTTGGTAAGGGAATATTTAAGCTTTGGATTGCTACATAGTAGTGAGTGTGAGTACTAAATACCTATATACATCTGATATTATTATTTACCAAAATGTTTTACTACAATACTTAGTTTTCAATCAGTTGTAGACATTCTGCAAATCTGGAATAAGGATGAGAATTTAAGCCAAAGAAGAAAAAATATATTAAGTTTAGCCACTGGTTGTGGTTAAATATTCTGTCTGTTACTTAGAAAAGGGGGGAAATGTCATATGCTGTAGTTAAATAAGAAATAATTCCAATGTATTACATGCATATGATTATTGAACATAATGTAATGCATAATTATTTCTTTTGCCTTTGATTCTAAGCATTTACAGAAATATTATTAAATAATATTCTGAACAGAGTGGAAATGCCATTTGCTTCAAAATCAGAAAATTTGTGAATATAAATTAAATATTTGTAAATCAAACAACCTCTCTGAACTACAATTTTTAATGGTTGCACTTATTGAAATCATATGATTGTTATGGACTCACACCAGAAAATGTATTTTTTTTTTGAAAACCACAAGCACTACATAAATGTAATTTCTTATTTTAATTTCTTGAAAACCCTCCGGACAAAGACATGATTGTGGCTTTCACTATTAAAATTCATCCTGCAGTCACATGCAATTTAGAGTTAGAGACAATCTAGTGATGATCTAATCAAACTCTAAATTTTAAGCATGGAAAAAACACTGCATTTTAGAAAAAAATTTGCAGAAGTAGCAAGTAGCAGAAAGATGATTTTATTTCTGATGTTCTAGGATTATCTAGGATATATGTGATATTATAGGTTACATTAATGGTTAGTAAATGGCATACTTGTTAAGAAAACAAAACAGCTTGAGTAAATTATATTTAACTCAACATTTGACTTTCTTTCTCTCAGTCATCTTACAACCATTGGACCCTTATGCTTACTCTCATAATTGTTGCATATCTAGCCTTAACTACTCATTTAACTGAGCCATACCATTTATAATCACTTTACTTTAGCTGAACCTATTCAGTGGACTTCACTTCCTTACCCCTAGCCTTGCTCTCCATTCCCTCTTATTTTCTATATTCTTAAGATTTCTCTTTATAAAATCCTCAAAGGACTGACATGAACTTTTGCAAATTGAGGTGATCAGAGCCAGAACACTTTGCATAGTAACAATATTGTGTAATAATTAACTATGAATGACTAAATACAATGCTCCAAGACAATTCAAGAAGTCTCATCTGGAGATAGAACAGATAAATTTGAAATACAGAATGAAGAAGGGAAAAGCTTAAATGGCGGAGTAAAGTAAAGGAATCCCGTGAGCTCTCCCCCAAAACCACTCTAAATACATTTAAATAATGTTTGCAACCAAATTCTAGAATGACAGAACTCATATAAAGACTGAGTGAAATGATTTTCCAGCCCAAGACAACTTGGAAGATACATGGGAATGTCTGTTATGTTGGGATTAGAAAGGGTCTGCAGTGCAGCCTGGGCTGAACTGAAGCCAACCAGCTCTAGACATCCAGGAGCAGATCATGGGGTGCCTGGGCCCCTGGAAACATCTGAGTCCCTGGCAGAGGGATCAAATTTCAGACTTTTCAGTTCATAGAGTGGAAAGGAGAACTAGGAAGTTTAGGAGGAGTACTCTGTTGTACATGGTGAGAATAGAAACCAGTTCAGGGCAGGCCTCAGCACTAACCTGGTTCTAGGGAACCAGGAGCAAGCCTGGGGAGCCACCCAGAAGGTGCCACAGACTGCTGTCCAGAGTGCTCAACCCAAGGATGATAAGGGGATCTGGGCAAATTACAGAAGTCTCTTTACTATGCATGAGGCAGGACTCTGTTGTTATGTCCACACTGAGATCCAAGTCAGAGTCTGTGGTCCCTGTTTCAGGAAATGTAGCAAAGGTACAATAGAGCTTACTGCCTACACAGAGCAGGGACTCTCCTCACAGTTCTAGGAAGGAAAGAAAAGCTTGTGATCATCCATAGGTCAGAGCAGAAGCCTGAAGAGGAGATAAGACCTTGGAGTAATTGATAATTTGCCGGTCCCTGTGGAATTTCCCTGAAAACAGTTGCAAAAGCTATCAAAAGTTTTGGACAGTGCATCCTCCATCCTGGAAGCAGAATCCCATCTCTTTTTTTAGGTTTTTGAAAGGCAGTGGGGTTAAGTGGCTTGCCCAAGGCCACACAGCTAGGTAATTATTAAGTGTCTAAGGCCGTTTTTGAACTCAGGTACTGCTGACTCCAGGGCCTGTGTTCTATCCACTGCAGAATCTAACCACCCTCAGAACCCCATCTTAACAAATAATTATAATCAAGTCATATCCTAGAAAAATTAGCAAAAAAAAAAAAAAGAAGGAAAAAATCCAATCCTAGACACTTACTTTGGTTAGATGGAGGATCAGAATACACACTCAAAATCAAAAAAGTCAAAGCTTCTCAATTCAAAGCTTACAAGAAAATTAAAAATTTGTCTCAGTCTATGGAGGAACTCAAAAACAAGATTTTTAAAATCAAGTAAGAGAGGTAAAATAAAAATTGGGACGAGAACTGAGAATGATGCAGGAAAATCATGATAACCAAGTCCGCAACTTGGTAAAGAAGACAAAAATTACTGAAGAAAATAACATCTTACAAAACAGTTTGATCAAATGGAAAAAGCAGACCAAAAGATCAAAGAGAAGAATGCCTTAAAAATCTGAATTGACCAGATAAGATAAAGAGATACAAAAGCTTATTGAAGAAAATAATTCCTTCAAATGTAGAATTCCTTTGTGAGAATCAAGAAGCAATAAAACAAGACCAAAAGCATGAAAAGCTAGAATATGTAGAATATCTTATTGGGAAAAACAATTGACCTGGAAAATAGATATATGAGAGATAATTGAAAATTTATTTTTAAAAAGTTTTCACATTTACTACAACTGTCATGTTATAGAGGTAAACATAATCCCTCCACATACAAAGAAATAGAACTCATGAGAAAAATAAAGTAAGAGGGAAAAAGAAAACTGCTTCAGTCTGTATTCAGATACTATAAGTTCTCTCTTTGGGATGGATAACATTCTTTATTGAAAGTCCATGAGACAAATTGCTTGAATAATTCTGCCAATTTAGAATTTGGATATAGTCATTATTTAATGGTATTTTGAGTGGTCTAGGGGAGACTTTGTGGGAATTCCTATCTCTACTTTGCTATCTTAGCACCACCCTTCATAATTTAAAAATTATTGGACTACTGGAAAGTCATAATCTGAAAAAAGGGTCTAAACTTGATTTTACAAGAAATTCTCTAGGAAAATGTCTCTTGTGTCCTAGAAACAGAGGATAGAACAGAATTTTACAGAATCCATCCATCACCTCCTGACAGAAATCCCAAAATGAAAATGGCTAGGAATATTATAAACAAATTTCTGAAATTCCAGGTCAAGGAGAAAATATTATAAGCAGCCAGAAAGAAACAATTCAAATATTATGGATTTTCAGTCAGTCTAACACAAGATTTAACAGCTTCTATATTATGGGCTCATAGCATTTGAAGATTTTTCTGGAAGGCAAAAGAGCTTGGATTAAAACCAAGAATCAACTAACCAGAAAAATAGAACATACTCATTCAGGGGGAAAGATGGATATTCCATCTAACACTTCCTTTTTTTTTTAATTTTAGAAAGGTTTTATTTCTTTTGAATTTTACAGTTTGCCGCCCAATCTCTCTTCCCTCCCTTACCTTCTCCACAGAAGGCACTTTGCTAATCTTTATATCATTCCCATAGTATGCATTGATCTAAGTTGAATGTGATGAGAGAAAAATCATATCTTTAAGGAAGAAATGATACTCATTCAGGGGAAAAGTTGGATATTAAACATAGTACTTTCGTTTTTTAATCTTAAAGGTTTTATTTCTTTTGAATTTTACAGTTTTCCCCCTAATCTCACTTCCCTCCCCCCCCCACCCCCTCCCCACAGAAGGCAGTTTGCTAAGCTTTTTTTTTTCCTTAGGTTTTTTTGCAAGGCAAATGGGGTTAAGTGGATTGCCCAAGGCCACACAGCTAAGTAATTATTAAGTGTCTGAGACCAGATTTGAACCCAGGTACTCCTGACTCCAAGGCTGGTGCTTTATCCACTACACCACCTAGCCACCCCAGTTTGCTAATCTTTATATCATTCCCATAGTATGCATTGATCTAAGTTGCATGTTATGAGAGAGAAATCTTACTTTAAGAAAGAAACATGTAGTATGATATATAGTAGAAGTATATAATAAGACAACATATTTTTTTAAATTAAAGGTAATAGTCCTTGGTCTTTATTCAAACTCCACAACTCTTTCTCAAGATACAGTTGGCATTTTCATCGTAGATATCCCAAAATTGTGCCTGGTTGTTGCCCTGTTGGGATTATCAAGTCCATTAAGGTTGATCATCACTGCCACTTTGCGGTTAACGTGTACAGTGTTCTTCTGGTTCTACTCATCTTGCTAATCATCAGTTGTTACAAATCCTTCCAGGCTTCCCTGAATTCCCATCCCTCCTGGTTTTTAATAGAACAATAATGTTCCATGACATACATATACCACACTTTGTTAAGCCATTCCCCAATTAATGGACAATTCTTCAGTTTTCATTTCATTGCCAACACAAGCAGAGCTGCTATGAACACTTTTGTATAGGTGATGCTTTTACCATTTTTCATAATCTGTTCAGGGTATAGACCCACTAGTGGTATTGCTGGATAAAAGGATAAGCAGAATTTTGTTGCACTTTGGGTGTAGTTCCAAATTTCTCTCCAGAGAGGTTGGATGAGTTCACAGCTCCACAAACAATGTAATAGGTGTCCCAGATTTCCCACAACTCTTCCAACAATGATCATTATTCTTTCTGGTAATATTAGGCAGTCTGAGAAGTATGAGGTGGTACCTCAGAGAAGCTTTAATTTGCATTTCTCTAATAAGTAATGATTTAGAGCACTTTTACATATGACTATGGACTGCTTTGATCTCATATTTAAATTGCCTCTGTGTATCCTTTAACCATTTGTCAATTGGGGAATTGCTTTTTTCAAAAAAAAAATTGACTCAGTTCTCTGTATATTTTAGAAACGATTCCTTTGTCAGAAACATTACTTATAAAGATTGTTTCCCACTCTACTACATTTCTTTTGATCTTGGTTACAGTGCAATACTTCTTAATTTAATGTAATCAAAGTCATCTAGTTTGATTTTAGTGATGTTCTCCATATCTTCCTTAGACATAAGATCCATAGATCTGAGAGGTATATTACTCCTTGATCTTCTAGTTTGCTTGTAATATTGGTTTTTTATGTGTAAATCATGTATCCATTTTGATCTTATCTTGGTATAGGGTATGAGATGTTGGTCTATTATGTTCTTTCCATACGAATTTCCAATTGTCCCAAGAGTTTTTACTGAAGAGAGAATTTTTATCCTAATACCTGGACTCTTTAAGCTTATCAAATAACAGATTACTATAATCATTTCCTGCTATTGCACCTAGTCTATTCCACTGATCTACCACACTATTTCTTAGCCAATAGTAGACAGTTTTGATGACTGATGCTTTGTAATAGAATTTTAGATCTGGTAGGGCTAAGCTCCCTTGTTTTTCACTTTTTTTCATTAAATCTCTGGAGATTTTTGACTTTTTTATTTCTCCCTATCAATTTACTTACAATTTTTTCTTATACAATAAATTAATTTTTTTAGAATTTTGATTGGTAGGGTACTAAACCTGCAGCTTAATTTTGGTAGAATTTTCATTTTTATTGGATTAGCTCAGCCTATCCATGCAAAATTGATATTTGCCCAGGTATTTGTCCCATTTTATTTGTGTGAGCAGTTTCTTGTGATTGTTTTCAAAAAGTTTCTGAGTCTGCCTTGACAGGTAGACTGTAAGGAATTTTATATTATCTGAGGTTACTTTGAATGGGATTTCTCTTTCTAGTTCTTTCTGCTGCATCTGGCTAGTCATATATAGAAATGTTGAGGATTTATGAGAGTTTGTTTTATACCCTGCAACTTTGTAAAAGTTGCAAATTATTTCTAGTAGTTTTTTAGATGATTGATTTGGATTTTCTAGCTATAATCATGTCATCTGCAAAGAGTGAGAGTTTTCTGTCTTCCTTCCCTTTTCTAATTCCTTCAATTCCTTTTTCATCTCTTATTGCTGAAGCTAGCATTGCTAATAAAATATTGAATAGTAGTAGTGACAGAGAACATTGTAGTTTCACTCCTGATCATATTGGGAATGAATTTAGCCTATCCCCTTTCCATATAATGCTTGTTGATGGCTTCAGATAGATACTGTATATTATTCTAAGGAACAATCCATTTATTCCTATGCTTTCTAGTGTTTTAGTAGTAATGGATACTGTATTTTGTCAAAAGCATTTTCACCATATATTGATATAATCATGATTTCTGATGGGGTTGTTATTGATATAATTAATTATACTGACAGTTTTCCTAATATTGAACCAACTTTGCATTCCAGGGATAAATCCCACTTAGTCATAATGTATTATCCTAGTGATAACTTGTGGTAGTTGTTTTCCTAAGATTTTATTTAAGATTTTTGCATCTATATTCATCAGGGAGATAGCTCTATAATTTTCTTTCTCTGTTTTAACTCTTCCTGGTTTTAGGTCTCAACACCATATTGGTGTCACAAACAGACTTAGACAGAGCTCCATCTTCACCTATTTCTCCAAAGCGTTCTTACAGAATTACAACCAATTGTTGGTTAAATGTTTGATAGAATTCACTTGTGAATCCATCTGTCCCTGGAGATTTTTTTCTAAGGGAGTTCAATAATGACTTGTTGAATTTCTTTTTTTCTGAGATAGGGTTATTTTGGTATTTAATTTCCTCTTCAATTAACCAGGGCAACATGTTTTTAGAAGTATTCATTCATTTCATTTATTACCACATTAATTGGCATAGAGTTGAGCAAAATATTCCTGAATTATTACTTTAATTTCCTCCTCATTGGTGATGAGTTAATCTTTTTCATTTATGATATTAACAATGTTTTTTCTTCTTTCTTTTTTTAAAGCAAATTGACCAGTGGTATATCAATTTTACAGTTTTTTTTCATAAAACCAGCTCTTGGTTATATTTATTAGCTCAATAGTTTTCTTACTTTTAATTTTACTAATTTATCCTTTAATTTTTGAATTTCTAATTTGGCATTTAATTGGGCATTATTGATTTCTTCATTCTTTAATTTTAGTTGCATATTTAGATCATTGATTTCATCTTTATCTAATTTATTCATATAATTATTTAAAGATATAATACATACCCTGAAAGCCACCTTGAGTGTATCCCATAAGTTTTGGTATGTTGCTTAATTATTGTCATTATCTAGGATAAAATTATTAATTCTTCCTATAATTTGTTGTTTGATCCACTCATTCTTTAAAATGAGGTTATTAATTTTCCATTAGTATTGGTTCTGTATCTCCCTGGCCCACTATCACTTATGATTTTTATTGCATTATAACCTGAGAAAAAAGGTATTCACTATTTCTGCCTTTCTGCTATTGAATATTAGGTTATTATGCCCTAGTACATAGCCAAGATTTTTGTGTCATGTACTACAGAAAAGAAAGTATATTCCTTTCTATGCCCATTCAGTTTCCTCCATAAGTGTCTCGTGTATAGGTTTTCTAACAATATAACTCCTCAACTTCTTTCTTGCTCATTTTATGATCGGATTTATCTAAATCTGAAAGTGGAAGGTTGAAGTCTCCCACTAGTACACTTTTGCTGTCTTTATCTTCTTGTAATTCCTTCAACTTCTCCTCTAAGAATTTGGACACTATATGATTGGGTGCATACATATTTAGTAATGAAATTACTTTATTGTCTGTGGTACCTTTTAGGAGGATATAGTTTCCTTCCTTATCTCTTTTAATAATTTTTATTTTTGCAACTGCTTGGTCTGAGATAAGAATTAGTACTCCTTTTCACTTTTTTTCACTTCAGCAGAAGAAAAATATATTTTGCTTCCACCTTTTACCTTTACATGTATCTCTCTGCTTCAGATGAGTTTCTTGTAAGCAGAATATTGTAGGATTCTGGTTTTTAATCGACTCTGCAATTTCCTTATGTTTTAATGGATATTTTATCCCATTCATATTCGAAGTAATAATTACTAACTCTTTATTGCCTTCCATGTTATCTTCCCTCTGTGCATTCCCCCTTTTTTCCTTTATCCATATTACTGAGTTTTTTTCCTGAATACCACCATCTTCACTGTGTTTGCCCTCCTATATCCAACCCCCTCCCTTTCCCCCTTTCCCTTTGCACTTTATTCTGTTGATTCCCCCTTTCCTCCCACTCTCCTTTTCCATCTTTAATACTTTAAAGTTAAAAAAAGTTTCTTAACTTAACTGAGTGTGTGCCTGTTAATTTTAGGCCAATCTGCTGAGAACAGGATTCAGGTGGTTCTCTCCTCTTCCCTTCTTCCCCTCTATTGCAATAAATCCATTGTACCTCTTAATGTAATTACATTCAATCTCCTCCTACCTGTCATTTCTTTACTGTCATCCTTTTTAAGGAGGCATTGTTTTTAAATCATTCTATCTGAGTCACAGAAAAGTCATGTGTGTCCATCATTTCTGGCTGTTCTCTCTACTGGAATTACAATTATTGAGAGTTATTAGAGTCTTTCTCCCAGGAAAGGATATATCCAGTTTCATCTTATTGAATAACAGTTTTTCATATAAGTCATGTATATCCATCTCTTCTGGCTAATTAAATTCTCTCTAATAGAGTTACAATTCTTGAGAGCTGTTAAGTCTTTCTCCCAGATAGTGATATTGCCAGTTTCATCTAATTTGAAAATCATTTTTTCCTGCCCCACTCTTTTTTTTTTTAATTTTCCCTTTTCATATGTCTTTTGAGTCTCCTGTTTGATGTCCAAATTTTCTATTAAACTCTTGTCTTTTCATCAGGAAAAGTAGGAAGTCTCCAATTTCATTAAATGTCCATCTTTTGTGTGAGTATAATACCTCCATGTGACCAGTAAGGGTGCTGAAGCCTTTGATCATTTAGTGGGGCTAGTAGGTTTGGAGGCTTTTCTCACTAAATGAAATACCTCCTCCTGGCCAGTAGGAGATGCTAGAGACTGGAACCTACCATCCTGCCCTTCTTGTAATTTCCAGACTGTCGGTCACATAGCCATGCCTCCAGTCTCTGGTTGCTTCACAGAGTGAACTGGTTCCCACAGCAAAGTCGTTCCCACAGCGAAAGTCCCCAGAGCTGATCTTAGATTAGTTTGGCTCTCACCCCTCCTCCACTGACTGCTGGCCCTCTGCAATCACCACACCACAGATCCGCAAAGACAGACCTTGAGTTACATATTATTTCTAGCTTCTTTTTCTGGGTTTTGTAGATGGAACTTTGATTAAGAGGTTTGTTTCATATTGTTTAAGAGAAAAATCAGTAGACCTTAGCACAGGACCTGGCTTCTCTCCACCATCTTGTACAGAAGTCATCATAATACTTTCTCGATAGAATAACTAGAACTGAACAGAAACTTTGATCTTCACGTATAGGTCTCAGGATAAGCATAGAGAGGGTAGATTGGAAGGGCAAATCATCAGAGACATAATAATGTTAAACTGCTTATATTCCTGCATGGGAAGATGATACTGATAAATCAAAAGAACTTTTCATTTATTAGGAAAGTTAGAAGGGCATAAGTAAATGAGCATATCTATACAAGGAACAGGAGGGAGTTAAATTTGAATGCATAAGTTATTTAAAAAGATGGAATTAAGCTGTGTGGCCTTGGGCAAGCCACTTAACCCCATTGCCTTTAAAACACAAAAAAGATGGGAGATAAAGGAATATACTTGGAGAAAGAAAAAAGAGAGTTAGGGCAGGCTACAATATTTCACATAAAAGATAAAGTTTTGCAATGAAGTGGAAGAGGGGGATGGTGAGGGGAAGTGAATGAGCCTTATTCTCTTTGTACTTTATGCAGAGCAGGGATGACATATGCACTGAATTGAATTTAGAAATCTGTCTTACCCTAGAGGAAAATAGGAGAAGAAAGTGAGGAGAGAAAGGGGACAGGGAAGAAGATGTGGTGTATAGATCATAGAACAGAGGGATGGTGGTGGTAAAGGATAGTCATATGCAGCGCACAGTGCAGGAGGACAGAGTGAAAGGAGAGAGACAATAGGAAAAATGGGGATGGAGGGCAGGATTGAGAGAAATATAGATAGCAATGGCAACTATGGGGGAAAAATGAAACAATTTCTTTGATGGACTTAGGAAAATAAATTCTATCCATCTCAAAGAGAGAGCTAATGGTTTATGAATACAAATTGAAATATTTTTTCCTCTCATTTTATTTTTCTTGATGTTTCTCTTGGTGTTAGGTGTTGTGTTTATTTTAATGCTAAAAAATGAATGAACCGATCTAATTTTCTCTTTTTAAGAATTTATTTTTTATTTACACATTACTAAAATATTCTTGTTTGAGCAAACATAATGTCCCCTCCCCCACAAAATTATATAACCACATGAGAAATAAAGTAAAAGAAAGAAAAAAAATGTGTTTCAGTCTGTGTTCTGATACCATCATTTTTATCTTGGGTGGATCACTTTCTTTATCCTGAGTCCATCATAGAAGTTATTTCCATATTTTCCAAAAATTTGTAATTCCCTCCCTCCATTCCTCCCCACTAACTTTTATTATATTTTCTCTCACCTTTCACTCGGTCCCTCTTCAAAAATGTGCTGTGGGGCAATTGAGTGGCACAGCGGACAGAGCACCAGCTCTGGGGCAAAGAGACCCCAAGCCTTCATGTCACCCCAGACACCCATCAACCACCCGGAACTGTGTTCCCAGACAGGTTTCCCAATCCCACCTCCTTGCAAAAAAGAAAAAAAAAAAAGAAAATGTATTATATCTAACTATTTTCTCCTATGATCTATCTTCTCCTCTATCACCTGCATCCCCCACTTCCTCCAATCTCTCTTGTCTCCTTTTTCCTCTATAGGTCTATACCCTATTGAGGGTGTATGCTGTTTCCTCCATGAGCTATTTTTGATGAGAATGAAGGTTCCCTCATTCCCCCTTGCCCCCCCTTCCATCCCATTGCAAAAGCTATATGAAATATATTTTATATGAAATATCTTAGCCTATTCTATATCTCCTTTCTCTTGTTCCAAATATATTTCCCTTTCACAAATATTGACTCCATTTCTACAGTATATTATATCTTCAAAGTCAACGCTTTCCTGCACTTCATCTATAAAAGCTCCTTCTGCATGCTCTATTAAATGAGAAGGTTCATATGAGTATTATCATATTATTTTTCCACGCAGGAATGCATGCAGTTCATCATCATTAGGTCCCTCATAATTTACCCTTCTGTACTCTCCATGCTTCACCTGAGTCCTGAACTTGAAGGGCAAACTTTCTGTTCAGCTCTGGTTATTTCAATAGAACAATTGAAATTCCAATGTTTCGTTGAGAGTCCATCTTTTCCACTGGAAGAGGATATTCAATTTTGCTGGGTAGTTGTATTCCATGCTCTTTTGCCTTCTGGAATATTATATTCCAAGCCCTTTGAGCCCTCAATGTATTTGCTACTAAATCCTAAAACCTGTGTGATCCTGGCTGCAGCTACACGATATTGGAATTGTGTCTTTCTGGTTGCTTGTAATATTTTTTCTTTGACTTGAGAGTTCTGGACCTGGTTATATTGTTCCTAGGGGTTGGGGGGGGGTTGGATCTCTTTCTAGGGGATTTTGGTGGATTTTTTCAATTTCCATTTTACCTTCTGCTTCTAGGATATCAGAGCAATTTTCCTGTAGGAAGGCTCTTTTCCTGATCATGACTTCCAGGTACACCAATAATTTTTAAATTATCTTTTCTGAATCTGTTTTCTAGATCAGTTTTTTTTTAATGAATTATTTCACATTTTCTTCTAATTTTTCATTCTTTTAGTGTTGAACTATTTTGTTTTGATTTTGTTCAAAGTCATCAGCTCCATTAGCTCCATTCTATATCTGAAGGATTTGTCTTCCTCAGAGAAATTTTTTTATCTCCTTTTCTATCTGGCTCTTTCTGCTTTTTAAAGCATTCTTCTCCTCAATAACTTTTTGAACTGTTTTATCCATTTGACTAAACTGGTTTTTAACATGTAGTTTTCTTCAGTATTTTTTTGGATCTCTTTGATTAAGCTGCTGGATTCATTTTCATGTTTTTCCTCCATTTATCTCATTTCTTTTCCCAATTTTTCTTCTATCTCCCTTACTTGATTTTCAGAATTGTTTTTGAGCTCTGTCATAGCCTAAGGCCAACTTCTTTTTTTCTTGGAGTCTTTAGATGTAGAAGCTTGGACTTTCTCATCTTCAGATTGAGTATTTTGGTTCTCCATGGGATTAAAGTAATTATCTGTGGTCAGGTTCCTTTTTTTCCCCTATTTACTCATTTCCACAGACTGTGCCTGGTTTGGGGGTGCTTCCTGAGCTTTGGAGTATTATTGGGACACCCCCACAAGGATCTCAGTGAGTGAGGCTCTGACTGCTCTCCTGGTCTGTGAATGACCACAAGCTCACCCCACTGCCAAGGGGCTACGTGGGTGAGGGGCCCTTGCTCTAAGTTGGGGGGGCTAGACTGTGACCAGGGTCTGAATGTGTTCAGAGACCCAAAGTCCTGTTTCAAGGACAGAGCACAGACCTCTGCAGTCTCTCTCCACTCCCTTACCTTCAGTGTGCTGAGCACTCAGGGAGCAGTTGCCTGGAGATTTCTCCTTGGAGACTCCAAGGACATGCTTCTGTTTCCTGGTTTTGGGCCCCCCTGACTCAGGGCCTTGGCTTTGAGCTCATGCTGGCAGAAGTGTTCCTGCTGATCTTCCAAATTGTGCATGGTGCTCCCTGGGGTGCAGATCAGGACACTGCTTCTGCTGCCGGCCACCTCCCAGGTACCCTGGGCCTATTACTTATAGGTTGAAGTTCGTTTGTTCTAGCACAGCCACCCCTTCAACAAGGTGGAACAGAGTTTTCCCATTATTTTCCAGGTTACCTTGGGTTGGGGAATTGCCTCACTGGATCTTTCTGTGGGTTCTGTCTCAAAAATTTAGTCATAATTTTAAGGTTTTTCAAATATTTTAGGGAGAGCACCTAAGAGAGGCTCTTCCTCTGAAATCATCTTGGATCTGCCCACTCCCCCAATAAATTTTTCATTGTCTTTATTTGGGAAGATGTGTCTGTGTCTATTCTAAGAAAATGACTAATATGGATGAATACACATGTATAATATAGAAAATGCTTAGCATCATAGGGAGGAGATGGGGAGGAAAGGAGGAAGAAATTTGGATCTCAAAATATTTTTAAAAATTCTTAAATTTTATCAATTATCTCTACATGTAAATGGTAGAAAGTAAATATTTTTAATATACAGGAAAAATAAAAGATTAACATCTGTGAAAACATGATAAAAGCTAAATGAATTTATAGAAAACACTTTATGAAGAACCAGAATATCTTTATGCAGGATAACAGCAATGTTGCAATAGTAACCAACTTTGAAAGACTTGGGTACTTTCATCAACAATTCAATTATGCAAAATAATTTCAAAGGTCCCATGAAGGGAAAAAAAAAAGCTATCTACCTCAAGAGAGAGAGAAGTGATGAATTCTGATGAACTGTACTAGAGTATAATTTTATCACTTTATTTTTTTCAATTTTTTATAAAATAATATTTAAATTTATTTAAAATATATCTATCTACTTTGCTTCTTCACACTAAAGATTGTGAAGTTTTCTTCTGATTTGCAGCTGAATAAGTGTCCTGTCCCTTATTTGAATATGAATTTCCAGAGAGCAGAGAGTGTAATACAGCACTTTGTAAATTTTAAGTATATAGTAAATGTATCATTAATTTATTTATTCTAAAATCTTCAAAAGGAGTTGAGAAAAATCTAGTCAAGCAGTTAAGAACATCTTGTCTCACTACATATTAATTGTGTGATCATGGGCAAGTCACTTGAACTTGTGATGACCTCAGGGAAGGCCTTTAATCAACAAATACTAGATGAGATTCTTCTCTTCATTGACAGTGATACGAATTTCACACTGGGAATTCTCTAAAGTAATGAAATCACAGTTACAAGGGAGTAAGAAAAATCCACCACTTATTTATGCAAGCCCAGACAATCTGTGTTGACATAATGATGAACTCAAGTCCACAGAGTGGAAATTTTCCATTTACATTTTCAAGCATTCCAGAGAAGAGATGCATTGTCATCATAAGGGTATGATACATTACTTGTAATACTTTCATTATACTATTGCTAGACTTCTCTGCAGTTAAAGACATCATTTGATTAAGAGATTTTTAAACACATTATACTTTGTGCCTGGCACTTTTATCTAATTGGAAACTCAAGATCACTTCCCATTTAATGGTAAATATTCTTTTTTGAGATATTAAAAGCATAATCTGCATATATCTATGTTGGAATAAATAGTTGTTTATCTTTCTAATTTTGCTTTATGCTATTATTTTTATAACAAAAATGCAACATGAAATAAAAATATACATCAAGTGTGTTTAGTAGTCATCTACAGGACAAGTGTATGCACTGAGATTTAAAACTAATGAAAGAGGAGAAAACTGTGATGCTATATGGGAATATTAAAGAGAAGGAAAAAAATGAATACACTACTTAAAATAGTTTTATAAGATGACTCTAAAGAAACAAGAGAAATCTGAATTGCAGCACGAAAAATAATATAACATGGTATTCTTCAGTGAGTTGTCAAAAATAAAAACTTTTAAATAGAATGAAAGATAACATTTCTATCCATCAACAGGAGTATATTCCTATATAAAATGCCAACAAGTGTTATTCTGTATTCATATAAGGGGATTGTATACTATCCTAATCTTCTGTGTTTGATTTCTGTGTAAACCAGATGTTTTATATTTAAAACAAGATACTACTATTTTATTTTCTATTCAATAAATTTAGGATGAAGTATATTATGTAGGTGAAAATTCATTGAGGTTTCCAATAGCACAGTAGAAGGAATAGCTGTCCTTAAGGCATGCTTCCATTCATCACAACAGTGGGGGGAAATGTACCAACTATAACATATAATGAGAATAATTAAGCAAAGAAAGAAGAAGACAAATAATCAAAATGTAATTACTGCAGGGCTTCTAGGTGGTGCAGTGGATAGGGCACCAGTCCTGGAGTCAGGAGGACCTGAGTTCAAATCTGGCATCAGACATTTAATAATTACCTGACTGTGTGACTGTGGGCAAGTCTCTTAACCCCAATGCCTTACAAAAAAAACCCCAAAAACTAAAACAAAAAAGTCATTGATGCAAAGTCACAATAATGGCCTATTATTTCACACACATCTTCCAAAATCTGCTTTTTCATTATATACAATCTTTTCTGCTGCCTTCAGGATTCAACTCAGGTAATCTCAGACATCAGGTCTCAGAGGTTTCATTTGACAGTGTACTGACTGAACTTAAGATCTTAATGGTTTGAGATGTGAATTTGATGAGCCATGTAATTGCAGAGAAAAAAAAAATTAGATTAAATAAAGGAAGAGGGGGACCCAGATATAAGGGACTTTCCCACACTAGAAAATACACTATATAAAATGAAAAATTCTTATAGCAAGAATAGAAGGTACAAAGAATCAGTTCGAAAGCCCCCTTAGATCTTTTGTCCTTGTGTATTGATCAATGACAAGATGTGATGCAAAACATTCCCAGCATTCCTTTAATCTTCTTCTGCAGAGAACAGTTTGTTATAACTGTGGAAGTCAAAATTTCTGAGTCTATTTCAATGTCATATATTACAGAAGAAAATATAATCCTAATAAGAAAGATAGTATCAGAAAATACACCATAGATAAGCAATGGAGGCATTAATAGAAATAAAGACTGATAAAGGGAAATAACTAAAATGGACAAGTAGGAGGAAATACAAGTCACAACTTTCCAATGCCTCCTTCAAATGATAATTCTTAAAAAAAAAGAGCACTTGTCAGAGATGCATTTGAGAAATCAAAGGAAAAATCATAGTGAGTTTTTTTTTCCTAGTCCAATTTATCATACGTACAGAGGGGTAAAAAAAAGCATGTGGACAATGGGAAAAGAAATTTTAGAGGAAAGTACAATGTACAGCATTCCAGAGAGCAGCTAGTTGAATGAGGCTTTTTTAAAAAAATAAATATTTTATGCTTTCCAATTATATACAGTAGAGGTTTCTATCAATTATTTTTTTCCAAGTTTCAATTTTTAAAATTTTTACCTCTCCCTCTCTTCTCTTCCCCTGCCCAAACATATGGTAATCTTTATATTTGTTTCCATATAAACACATATATCGAATTTGAATCTGTTGAGAGAAAAAATCTATACATTCTTAAGGAAGAAAGAAATCTTAGAGAGCAAAATTATATGATACATAAGACTATTTTTTTAATTTGAAGATAATAATATTTGGTCCTTGTTTATACTCCACAGTTCTTTCTCTGGATACAAATCGTATTCTTCATCATGCATTCCCTAAAATTGTCCCTGAATATTGCACTGATGGAGTGAGAAAGTCCATCAAAGTTGATCATCACCCTGTGTTGTTAGGGTGGGCAATGTTCTGACTCTGCCCATCTCACTCAACATCAATTCATGCAAGTTTTTCCAGGTATCTCTGAAATCTCGTCCCTCCTTATTTCTTTTTTTGTTATTGTTTTTGCAAGGCAATGGGGTAAAGTGACTTGCCCAAGGTCACACAGGTAGGTAATTATTAAGTGTCTGAGGTCAGGTTTGAACTCAGATCCCCCTGGCTCCAAGGCCACTGCTTTATCTGTGTCACCTAGCTTCACCCCTCCTTATTTCTAATACAAGAATAGCATTCCATCACATGCATATACCACAATCTGTTTAGTCATTTTCCCCAATTTATGGACATCCCCTTGATTTCCAATTCTTAGCCACTACAAACAGAGCTGCTATGAATATTTTTGTACATGTGGTTTTTTCCCCTTTTTCATGATCGCTTCAAGATATAGACCCAGTAATGGTATTACTGGATCAAAGGTTATGTATATTTTTTATTGTCCTTTGGGAATAATTCTAAATTGCTCTCCAGAAAGGTTGAATCAGTTCACAGCTCCACCAATAATGTATTAGTGTTCCAGATTACTCATATTCCTTCCAACATTAATCACAATTCTTTCTGGTTATATTGGTCAAGCTAAGAGGTGTGAGGATGTACCTCAGAGATATTTCAATTTGTACTTCTCTAATCAGTAATGATTTAGAGAAATTTTCATATTACTATTGATAGATTTGATTTCCTCTTCTGAAAATTGCCTTTCCATATCCTTTGACAAGGTGTCAATTGGGGAATGGATTTATTTTTATAAATTTGGCTTAGTTCTCCATACATTTCAGAAATAAATCCTTTTTCAGAAACACTAGTTGAAAATATTGTTTCCCAATTTACTATATTTCTTTTGATATTGGTTAGAGTGGTTTTGTTGTGCAAAAGGTTTTCAATTTAATGTAATAAAAATTATCCAGTTGGGTATTTATAATGCTCCCTACCTTTTCCTTTGTCATAAATTTCTACATAAACTTTTCATATATCTGACAGGCAAACTATTCCATGTTCTCCTAATTTCCTTATAATATTGTCTTTTATGTCTAAATCCTGCACCCAATTTTGATCTTGTTTTGGTATAGAGTGTGAAATGTTGGTCTAATCCTAGTTTCTAACATACTGTCTTCCAGTATTGCAAGTAGTTTTTATCAAAGAGTAAGTTCCTAGTGCAGAAGCTGGACTCTGAGTTTTTCAAATAGCAAATTACTATAATCATTTCCTGCTGTCACTTTTACACCTAATCTTTTCCATTGATCCATGACTCTTTTTTTTAGCCAGTACCAGACAGTTTTAATGATTAATGCTGTAGAAATTTTATATCTGGTAAAGCTAAGCTTCACCTTTTTTTCAGTTTTTTCATTAAATCTGTTGATATTCTTGACATTTTGTTTCTCCATATGAATTTGATTAAATTTTTTTTCTAGCTCACAGTTTTTGGAAGTTTCATTGGTATGACACTAAATAAGCACTTTAATTTAGATAGAAATATAATTTTTATTACATTATCTCTGACTATACATGAGCAGTTGATTTTTGTCAAGTTATTTAGATCTGATTTTATTTGTGTGAACATTTTATTATAGTTGCTTTCATACATTGCTGAGACCTCCTTGGCAGGTTGACTTCAATTTTTTTATGTTGTCTGATGTAAATAGGATTTCTCTTTCTAACTCTTCCTGCTATATCTTCTTGATAATATATAGAAATGCTGAGGATTTCTTTGGGTTTATTTTATGTCCTAAAACTTTTCTAAAGTTGCTAATTGTTTCAAGTAGTTTTTAGATGATTTTTTTAGGGTTCTCTAGTTATACCACCATGTCAGCTGCAAAGAGTGAGAGTTTTGTGTCATTCTTCCCAATTCTAATTCTTTCAATTCCTTTTTCTTTTCTTATTGCTGAAGCTAAAATTTCTAATACAGTATTGAATAGTATAGTTAATAGCAGACATCTTTGTTTCACCCTTGATCTTATTTGGAATAACCTTATTCTAGCTTTCCCCATTGCATATGATGCTTGTTGGTTAGTTCAGATAGATACTGCTTAACATTCTAAGGAACAATTCATTTATTCATATGGTTTCTAGTGTTTTTACTAGAAAAGACTGCTGTGTTTTGTCAAAGGTTTTATTCAGTATCTATTGAGATGATCATATGATTTCTGATGTAATCAATTTTGATGACAGTTTTCCTAATATTGAACCAATCATGCATTACTGGAATAATTCCTGTTTGGTCATAGAATGCTACCTTACTGATAAGCTGTTTTAATCACTTTAATAAGATTTTATTTAAGATTTCTGCATCCATATTCATTAGTCAAATTGGCCTATAATTTTCTTTCTCTGTGTTGACTCTTGCTGGTTTATGTATCAGCAATAAATTGCTGTCACAGAAGGAATTAGGAAGAGTTCTGTCTCACCTATTTTTCCAAAAGATTTATGTAGAATTGTAACAAATTGTTTTTATATCTTTGATAGAATTCACCCTGGAATCCATCAGGCCCTGGAGACTTTTCTTATGAGTTCATGAATGGCTTGTTGAATTTCTTTTTTTGAGACAGGGCTATTTAAGTATTTCATTACCTCTTCATTTAACCTGGGCAATTTATATTTTTGTAAATATTCATCCATTTCACTTAGATTATCAAATTTATTGTCATACAGTTGGGCAAAATTATTATTATCCAAATTAATATTTTAATTTCTTCCTCATTGGTGGTAAATTTACCTTTTTCACTTTTGATACTAGTAAATTGTTTTTCTTCTTTCTTGTTTTAAATCAATTTTTTTTGGTAAGTCAATGGACTTAAGTGGGTGCCCAAGGCCACACAGCTAGGTAATTACTAAGTGTCTGAGGCTGGATTTGAACTCAGGTACTCCTGATGCTAGGGCTGGTGCTCTATCCACTGTGACACCTAGATACCCCTTAAATCAAATTTAATCAAAGGTTTTTTCTATTTTCTTGATTTTTTTCATAAAAAGCAATCTTTGGTTTTATTTATCAACTCCATAGTTTTCTTCTTTTATATTTTATTACTATCATCTTTAATTTTTAGCACTTCTAATTTGATATTTAATTGGGGGTTAATTTCTTCTTTTTTCTAACTTTTTTGATTGCATACTCAGTTCATTGAGTTCCTTTTTATAAATTTTATTCACTTAAGTATTTAGAGATATAATATATCCCCAATGCCTGATTTTGACTATATCCCATGAGTTTTGATATAATGCCTCATTATTTGAATTGCCTTGAATGAAATCATTAATTCATTCTATAATTTGTCATTTGATCCACTCATTCTGTAAAATGAGATTAAAATTTGAGATTAAAACTAAATAGTTTCTAAATTATTTTTAAGTATGTCCCCTCATGGCCTATTATTACAAGTGATTTTTATTGCATCATGGTCAAAATAGGATGCATTCTATATTTCTTCCATTCTGCATTTGATTATGAGGTTTTTATGGCCTAATGCAGGGTCAATTTTTGTATACCACAAACTGCACAAAAAATATATATGATCCTTTCCAGCCCCATTCAATTTTCTCTAGAGTTGTATCATGTCTAAGTTTTCTAATAATCTATTTATATCCTTAAATTCTTTCTTGTTTATTTTTTGGAAAGATTAATCAAATTCTGAGAGGTAGGTTGAGGTCTCCTACCAGTAGATTTTTGCTCTCTATGTCTTCCTGTAACTCATTCAGCTCTTCCTCTAAGAATTTGGTTGCTATACAGCTTAGTGCATGCATAATTAATGTTGAAATTGCTTCATTGTCGATGGTATCTTTTAGATGGATATAGTTTCCTTCCTTATCTCTTTTAATGAGATTTATTTTTGCAGCTGTTATGTCTGAGATAAGGATTGCTATCCCTGACTTTTCCACTTCAGCTGAAGCTTAATATATTGCACTCCAACCTTTTACTTTTACTCTGTCTGTATCTCTCTGCTTCAAATGAATTTCTTGTAAGCAGCATATTATAGGATTCTGGTTTTTAATCACTCTGCTATCTGCTTCCACTTTATGGGAAAGTTCATCCCATTAACATTTAAAGTTATAATTACTAACTCTTTATTGCCCTCCATGCTATCTTCCCTCCTTATGCATTTCCCCCTTTTTTCATCTTATTCCTGTTACCCGGTATTTTTCTTCTGAATACCACCTCCTTCAGTGTGTTTGCACCTTTCAATCAAATCCCCCTCCCTTTTCTTTCTCCCTTCCTTTTCTTCAGTCAATTTCTCATTTCCTCCCTCTCCCCCCTTTCCCCTCCTAATAATTCAAAGGTAAGATGTTTCTAAACTAACTGTGTGTGTGTGTTTGTGTGTGTGTGTGTGTGTGTGTGTGTGTGTGTTAATTTCTTTTTAAGCTAAATCTGATGGGAATAAGATTCAGGCAGTTTTCTCATCACCACTTCTTCTCCTATATTGGAATAAGTCCTTTGTACCTCTTCATGTGATGTAATTTACCCCATTCAGTCTCTCCCTTCCTTCATTCTCCTCTCCCCTTTTTAAGGAGATATTATTTTAAAATTATTCCATCAGAGTCATGGAAATGTCATCAGTGTCCATTAGTTCTGGTTAAATATATTCTGTCTAATAAATTAACAATTTCTATCGATTTAAGAATCTTTCTCCCAGGTAGGATATAGACAGTTTCATCTTATTGAATAACAGTTTCACAGATAACTAATGAGTGTCTATCACTTCTGGCTAACTATATTCTCTCTAATAGAGTAACAGTTCTTGAGATTTATTAAAATATTTTTCCCAGATAGGGATATAGCCAGTTTCATCTTATTGGAGAGAAGTTTTTTCTTTACCTTTTTTGTTTATTTTACCTTTTCATGTGTCTCTTGGTTCTCCTCTTTGAAGTCCAAATTTTCTATTAATCTCTAGTCTTTTCATCACGAAAAGTTGGAAAGCTCCTATGTCATTAAATATCCATCTTTTCCCCTGGAATAGAAGGCTCAGTTTTGCCAGATAATGAATTCTTGGCTGCATTCTAAGCTCCCTTACTTTTCAGAATATCTCATTCCAGTTCCTTCGATTCCTCAATGCTGATGCAGCCAGGTCTTGTGAAATCCTTACAGTGGTTCCTTGGTATTTAAATCATTTCTTTTCTGGCTGCTTGTAGTACTTTCTCTTTTATCTGATGGTTCTGTAATTTGGCCATAATATTCCTTTGGGATCCCTTTCTAGAGGGGATCGATGTATTCTTTCAATAACTATTTTGCCCTCTGGTTCCATAATATCAGGGCAATTTTCTATCACTAAATCCTGTAATATTAAGTCCAGGCTTTTTTTTTCTCTTAAACATTTTTAGGGAGACCAATGATTCCCACTTCTATTCTCTAAGTCAGTAATTTTGCCCTTGAGATTTTGCATTTTCTTTTTTTTTTCAATTTTTTGGTGTTGTTTAACAGATTCTTGTTGTCTAATGAAGTCATTAGTTTCCACAAACTCCATTTTTTTAGAGAAAAATTTTCTTCATTTACTTTTTGCATTTCCTTTTCCAGTCAGTAAATTCTATTTTTGAAGGAGTTTTCCATTTGAACAATTGAGGTTTTGAGAGAATTATTTTCTTTTTGCATTTGTCCAATTGTATTTTACAATGATTTGCTTTCTTGTTGCAAGGTGTTAATTTTCCATTCCAAATTTTCAAATTCATTTTTAAACTCCTTCCTGATTTCTTCAAGGAAGACTTTCTAGGTTGGAGTCCAAATCATATTCTCCTGAGAGTTTCTAGATCTCCCTGAGTTATTTTCTCTAAATTCTAGGTAGTTTTCTACAGACTCCCCTTTTCCCTGAACTCTTTCCATTTTACTAAGATCTTGTGTTGGGTGTGGCACTGGTTCACAGAGGTTTGATGTTAGATCCCTTGAGGCTTTGCTCACAGAGTTCAACAACTCCATGTGGGCTAGACAGTAAGGGGTGCTGATTACTTTCTTTGGAGTGTCTGTGACCTTGATCTGAGGCCCTTTTCCTTTACCTGGTGGTTGCAGGTAGCATTGCTGGGTACTTTTATTCTTGTGCAATGTGGTCTATGCCTTGGGGCAAGGTAATTACTCTCCCTATTCACAGCTGAGGGAGCTCTACTGCCCACACCTCAGCCTGGTTGGGGGGGGGGGGCTCTGTTATGGTGTTTGTTTTGGGAAGAGCACTCTGCTGAAGTGAAAGTATGCAGAGTCTGAGGTCCTCCAGAACAGAGGAGGCTAGGGGATCAATGTCTGCAACTCTCCCCTGGAGCTCACCCTCCAGCCATGCCTGGAGGGCCCCAGACCATCAGTCCCACATCCAAATCCTCCAAGACATGGTTGATTCTTACATTGAGGCTCCCACTGTCAGTGCCTCCACAGGTGATCCTATCTCATCCAGTTCTCACCCCTCAAAAAAGGCTCTCTGCTCTCTGTTCCCAGCTCATCCATGATCCCCAAAGACAGACTTTGAGGTAAATGTTCTTCTCCTAGCTTCTTTTTCTGAGTTTTTTTTCGATCAAATTTCTGTTCAGAAGTTTTTTCCTTATTATATTATGAGGGACAATCAGGAAACCTTAGCACGGTGCCTGTCTTCTCACTGTCATCTTGGCTGGAAGTTCAAGATTACATGTATTATATAGGTAAATGCAAAGAACATAAAAAGGGAAACAAAGATAACTTTGAAGAGTTAATGCTTGAACATAACAGGGTACTGATGACAAGAAAGGGAATAGAATGAGAATTTACAGAGGACTAATGAAGTGCCAGGCTCTGTGTATAGCACTTTTTGTAGTATTAATCTTATTTTGTCTTTGTATTAGCTCTGTGAGGTAGATCTGTATTATCCTTGTTTGATAGTTGAGGAAACTGAGAAGGAATATAAGTCACTTGCCCAGGGTAATCGAACTAGTAAGTGAATGAGGTCACATTTAAATCCAGTCTTTCTGGATTCAAAACTCAGTATTCTATCTACTTTGCCATTTATCTCCTATTTGAAAAGATGGAACATAAACTTTAATTTCAAAATATACAAATGTTCATTGTGAAGATGGATCATACATTTTTAAAAGTCCATGAGACCATTTTGTCTCATGAATTTATATTTTTTTTCCTCTTGCTACAAATTATGCTTTCATTTCAACTTCTAAATTGCAAGACTTTTCTGAATATATTTAAAAATTATATTTATCTGGAGATAAAAGCCATTATGAAAGTATAGATAATGAATAAACTATGTTTAAACAGAGAAGAAAATTTTAGTCTATGTGATTCTGGTTTCCCAGGAGGTAAAGGTAGGGAGATGAAATCAAGAGCATATAAATTTACCCTGTCTCAGTGTTAGGACAAACAGCAAGTTTTGTCACACATGTTTCCCTTAAGAAGTTCTTATCATTGACAATTATATTGAATTAGGGATAGCAGAACCCTTTCATAGTTAGCAGTGGAC